>NC_079437.1:54622991-54922991 GCF_903798145.1 Danio aesculapii | reverse complement strand
ATATTGTAAACCAATAGATTCACATACTTTTTTCCAAGTATCAATTAAGTAATTTGTGACTTCATTTAAGTTTTATAACAATTAAATGGTTTTAAATTCAAAATTGTAACATATACAGCAGTGTAAAACCTACAAATGGTGGAAAAACAAATTCTGTAATTGTGTATTAAAACCACCCGGGTCTTTGCCATGGCCTCTCTATTTGGTTTTAACAAACTTATCTCTCAGGTTTTTCCAAACTTTTACAAAAACTTTCCTCCTTTCCCACTTGCTATTTCTAGCCAAGAATATTGGTCACCTGGTTATCCTTATGATCACGCATGGACGGATCATAAAGATGTCTGTACAGTTGTACCTGTTTCAGACAAAATCAAAAAGTAATTCATACTCAACTCAAATCAAAGCGGCGCGTGTTAATTGTTTGCTCGAGTTTCAAAAAAAAAACATGCACTCCACCAGAAGAAATCATGTCAATCACACCCCCAAAGCGAACCTCCGCAAAAACAACGATGGTGTCACATTCGCCGCACCACTCAAGCGAACTAGTGGATGCGTCGAGTATAAACCAGGATTCAGAAAGGTGGGGTTTAGAGCATGGGTGCTGCTAGAGGGTGGAATGTTAGCATGATTCTAATGGCCTACGCCGTTTAGGGGCCCCCAGAGTTACTATAGAGTTACTAGGGGCCCAGTCACATCCTCCCACCCGGGTCTTCTTTTATGTCTGTGAACCCCCCCAACCGCCTGCTCTTCACTTTTATCTGCGATACACAAATCTAATCCCAACCCCTCCAACTCCCCCCAAGGTCTTCAAACATGTTGTCATAGGGCACGTACCGGCCAGCGGCATCCCTGGTTTAGAGATACCAGATCCTTCAACAAACCATTTCAGACATTGTGAAAAATATACCAATGATGCCATGTAGGAATAAATTGAGGAACATCTATCACAACATAAATAGGCAATTAAAGCCATGAAGTACTATAATCTGTGCTTTTACCTTCCTCACATAACATAACCTGAAAGTTGAATATATGTATCTGAGAACAACCTTTTGACATTGTTGATGATATGTAAATATTCCTACACCTCAATGGAGCTGAAAGTGCACATAGCGATGCCTGCAGGGCTGTTGCTTTGACCTTTATAAAACGTTTCCAGTGAGCTTGAAGGTTAAAATGTCAGCATGTTCACCTCCGGGCAAGCCGTATGACACTACAACATTGCATAATACTGCATATATTAGCAATTCAGGGACATTTACATTTGTTTATATACTAAAAAAAGTCATTACAATATTTCCAATGACAGAAGTACTATTTAATTCAGTGAAGAAATTAATATAAATTTTATTTCTTTTTGAATGAATGAATTAATTAATACAATGTTGTTGTTGGCATGTTTTCATTATATTAAGTGTTAAAATGTGAAAAACCCAGAAATGACTTAAACCAATTAGAAATTTGATGCTAAAATATTTCATAAATATGAGTTATATATCAATTACAAACATTAGGGTTTTGTGTTACATAAAATTATTTTTATGATGCTATTCTGGGACATTAACACCCGCCAAATGTGGGTAGATTTCCTTAGAAAGTGCTAGTGGATAGGTTAGACAGTTGCTCCCACCAGCCACTTTGCTGGTTGAAGAAACTTTTTTAATGGTAGTTTTCTTAAAAAGCAGAGTTCAACAATAAGAATTGACTAATGAGGGGCCATGCGTGAGAGATGACAATAATGTGTTCGTGTGAGCAAAAGAAAGCAGGTGAATAGCGAACGAGAGGATGACCATACCTGCGGTGAGACTCAGGCGATCCTGACACACTGACGAGGGCTTCAGTGTCAAGGCTGATTTCAGATGATGTGATGGCGCTAGTATTTAAAAGTTTCAAAAAGAATGGGTTCCTTGAAATGTCCCTGCGGGCACGCATCATCATAAGCAGTGGTGGAAAGAGTACTGAAAAGTCATACTCAAGTTAAAGTACCATTACTTGCCCAAAAATGTAGTGCAAGTATTGTAAAAGTATCTGTTATAAATATTACTCAAAGTATGAGTAAAAAGTAGACATTTCAAAAGTACTCGAGAGTAGTGAGTATTACGCTGTAAAAAGCTGATGCATTTACATGTAATTTGTGGATGTGTATAAAGGTAACTTTCTGTAGTGCATTTAGTTATTGTCCAGCAGGCATGTGTCACAAGACGTTAATAATAGCTTAGAAATAGGTTGTGATGTCAGGTGGCCAAACTTCAATGTCTAGCCAGCGTCTAAGGACAATTTTTTTTTGATGTCCAATAATGACATTAAATGACGTTGATATTTGGTTGATTTTAGGTTGTTAGAAAGTGAACAAAATCCAATTTCAAAGCCAACATTTTAAACCAACTGTCACGGATTGGTCAGGCTCTCACGATCCCCACTCACGAAGATCACCATCACCTGACTTCTAATGAGCACACAGCTGCATCACATTCACGAGCACCAGATAAAAGCACAGCACTCCAGTCGCTCATTGTCCGGGCTCGTCTCGACGAAAGCGGACAACTGAGCGACCACTCAGCGTAGTCATCCTCAGCTAAAACAAACGCTTTACTTACCTGTTCTCTTTGTATTCCTCCTAGTCTTCCTGGTCCACCCGAATCGTCCTGTCTTCCAGTCCTTCCAAGTCTGTGTCATCCTCTGTCAGCTGTATCTGGTGTGTGCTGTCCATCCTCGTGTATTCCTGTTACCCAGCCACGGAGGAAAAGACCCCAACATCATTCCTGATCCTCCTGGCTATCCTTCATGTGCTCCTTGTTGTCATTTAATAAACACCCTAACGTTTCCTTACCTCTGTCTCCTGTCCGCTTCATAACAGAAGCCCGGACCCATAACGACGACAACATGAGCACCCCCGATCACTTTCAAGAGCTGGTGGACCAGTTGAAGCGGATTCTACAGCCACCAGCTCCACTTTCCAACGCACCACCAGCACCGAGCACTTCCGCCTCCACAGTTTCTTCTTCGGCCCTTCCTTCCAGTCCCATGGCCCGACCAGCGCCCTACTCAGGCGGAGCGGGGGAGTGCAATGGTTTTCTGTTACAATGTTCCCTCATATTCGAAATGCAACCTTCTCTATATCCCACAGATAAGTCAAAGATCGCCTACATCGTATCACTACTCTCTGGGCCTGCACTTAAATGGGCTGAGACGATCTGGAACCAAGCCGGGCCGGTCATGAATTCCATCACTACCTTCACGGAGTATTTCAAAGAGGTGTTTGGACGTTCTGATGGGGAAGTAGCCGCTGGAGAGCAGCTGTATCATCTAAAGCAAGGTACTCTATCTACACAGGAATATGCTCTCCGGTTTCGCACTCTAGCAGCTGCAAGTGGATGGAATGAGAGATCGTTGTTGACCACGTACCGGCTCGGCTTGGAACCCACTCTCCGAATCCAGCTGGCCACATTAGATGATACTATGGGTCTGGAGAGATTCATCCAACATTCTCTCCGATGTTCCGATCGTCTCCGTTCCTATCAACAGGACACCATCACCCCCTCGTCTGCACTCCTCCAATCGCCTGAGTCAACAGCCTCTCCAGAACCAGAACCCATGATAATAGAGTCTGGAAGACTGACATCAGCGGAACGACAGAGGAGGCTGACCCGGGGTCTGTGTCTATACTGCGGTGTCAGTGGACACACCCGTATGGAGTGTCCCCTTCGTCCCATTCGGACTTCAGTGAGTGTATTCAGTACGAATATTGAACAATGTAAACCACTTACTACCACCGTACAAATAACTACTGCCTCTATTTCTCTCCTTGTCACAGCCCTCATCGACTCCGGGTCAGCAGGGAACTTCATCTCCCAATCCCTCTGTCGTCAACTCCACCTACGTACTGAGGCGTCCTCGCATATATACCAGATACAACCGATAACCCAGTGCACTCGATCTTCGACCCGTATCCATCGACAATGCGAAGACATCCTTCTTCAAGTGGGGTTGTTACATCAAGAGAGGATTCAATTTCTGGTTCTGGAGGGTGCAAATATGGACATCATTCTAGGGCGCCCGTGGCTGGTGAAGCACGATCCCATCATCTCTTGGGGCACAGGAGAGATAAAGAAATGGGGATCTGGATGTACACCTACCTGTTTTCCAAATCTCCCTCTTCAAGGTCGGAACCCCATTTCTTTGTTTACAACATCGGTCGAGAGTCCTCCTGAGAAGCAGTCTATCCACATTCCTAAGGAGTACAGCTCCTTTCATGATGTCTTCTGCCCCAAGAGAGCTTCCCAGCTACCGCCGCATCGGCCATGGGACTGCGCGATCGACCTAGTTCCAGATGCCCAGTTGCCAAGAGGTAGGATCTACCCGCTCTCGCTTCCAGAGAATCAGGCAATGGAAGATTACATAAGGGAGGCTCTGAGTCAGGGGTACATACGTCACTCAAAATCACCAGCCGCCTCAAGCTTCTTCTTTGTGGCCAAGAAGGACGGAGGGCTGCGTCCATGCATCGACTACAGGGTCCTAAATAACGGTACAGTAAAATACCGATATCCCCTTCCTCTGGTACCAGCCGCTTTGGAACAGCTCCGAGAAGCTAAAGTCTTCACTAAATTGGACCTCCGCAGCGCGTATAATCTGATAAGAATACGTGAGGGGGACCAATGGAAGACAGCATTCGTGACCCCTACTGGCCACTATGAATATGAGGTCATGCCTTACGGTCTGGTCAACGCCCCCTCCGTATTCCAAAACTTCATTCATGAAGTCCTCCGGGAGTTTCTTCACCACTTTGTAATAGTGTACATAGATGACATCCTCATTTACTCCCGGAGTGAGGCCGAACATCGCCAACACGTTGCGGAGGTCCTACACACATTGAGAGAACATCACCTCTACCTCAAAGCGGAGAAATGCTCATTCCACCAGAAGTCGATTCATTTCTTGGGATACATCATTGACCAAACCGGTATACGTATGGATGGGAAGAAAATTGAGGCTGTTCTATCCTGGTCAGAACCCACTTCCATTAAGGAGCTCCAGAGGTTTCTTGGGTTTGCTAACTTTTATAGACGGTTTATCAAGGACTACAGCAGGATTACATCACCTCTCACTAATCTCCTCAAGGGTAAACCCAAAGGACTGGAGTGGACCAAAGAAGCAGCCGCAGCCTTCCGCCTTCTTAAGAAGGAGTTCACAAGGGCCCCACTCCTGACTCATCCTGACCCAAATCTTCCTTTCGTGGTGGAAGTGGACGCATCCACCACCGGCGTCGGGGCAGTATTATCCCAACATCATGATACACCGCCCCGACTGCATCCCTGTGCCTATTTCTCTCGGAAGTTGAGCCCGGCGGAGCAGAATTACAGCATAGGAGACAGGGAGCTTCTAGCAATCAAGCTAGCCTTGGAGGAGTGGCGTCACTGGTTGGAGGGAGCCAAACATCCGTTCCAGGTGATCACAGATCACAAAAACCTCCAATATATCAAAGAGGCCAAGAGACTATGTCCACGTCAAGCCAGATGGTCACTTTTCTTCTCACGTTTTGATTTCTCCATTTCCTATCGTCCAGGACCCAAGAATCTAAGAGCAGACGCTCTCTCTCGTTTACACGAGCATCACGATCATGAAGAACTCCCAACGAAGATTCTTCCCGAACACATCTCCATTTGTCCGATCACCTGGAACGCTCCTCCAGTCGTTGCCACTCCGGAAGCCCCTGCTCCGCCGGGATGCCCTCCTCATCGGCAGTTCATACCACCTGAACACCGGGTAGATCTGATCCACTCCTTACATACCTCGCTAGGCACTGGACATCCAGGGATCAACAATACTCTCTCGCTAGTATCCCAACGATTCTGGTGGCCAAACATGGCAAGGGATGTGAGGCAATATGTTCAGGGCTGTAAGGACTGTGCCCAATCCAAGAGCCCACGTCATCTACCCGCTGGAAAGCTCCATCCCTTGCCGATTCCGAACCGTCCCTGGTCACACCTAGGAGTGGACTTTATCACTGACCTCCCCTCGTCAGAAGGTAATACCTGTATTCTAGTCATCGTAGATAGATTCTCAAAGTTTGTCAAACTAATCCCTCTGAAAGGTCTTCCCACAGCCTTTGAAACAGCCGACAATATCTTTAATCAAGTCTTCAGGTCATTTGGTATTCCAGAAGATATTGTGTCGGACAGAGGTCCACAGTTCATCTCACGTCTATGGAAAGCCTTCTTCAAGCTCCTAGGTGTGGCCGTCAGCCTCTCTTCTGGATATCATCCCCAAACCAACGGGCAGACAGAGAGGAAGATTCAGGAGGTGGGACGGTTCCTGAGGACCTTCTGCAGTGGTCACCAGAGCTCCTGGAGCCAGTATTTGGGCTGGGCAGAATATGCCCAAAATTCACTGCGGCAACCCTCCACCGGACTCACGCCATTCCAGTGCGTCCTGGGCTTCCAACCACCGCTCTTTCCCTGGGATGGCGAACCATCTGATGTCCCCGCAGTGGATCACTGGTTCCGGGAGAGCGAGAGAGTCTGGGACGAGGCTCATCAACATCTGCAGAGGGCAGTCCGTCGAAGCAAGGTAACCGCCGATAGAAGAAGGTCTGAAGAACCCAGATACACACCCGGACAAAAGGTGTGGCTATCCACCCGGGACATACGCATGCGACTGCCCTCTCGCAAGTTAAGTCCCCGATTTGTTGGTCCCTTCACCATCGTGGAACAGGTTAACCCCGTCACCTACAAACTACAATTACCCTCTCACTACCGTATTCACCCTACATTCCACGTATCACTCCTGAAACCCTATCACGATCCTGTTCTTCCCTCCACAGAGCCTGACCACGAAGAGGAACCCCCTCCTCCACTGCTCCTAGAAGAAGGAGCCGTCTACGCAGTGAAGGAGATCTTGCGTTCCCGACGTCGTGGTGGCCAGTTGGAGTACCTGGTGGACTGGGAAGGGTACGGCCCCGAAGAAAGGACATGGGTTCCCAGAGCTGATATTCTCGATCCTAGTCTCATGGTGGAGTTTCATGAGAGCCACCCTGAGTTCCCAGCGCCTAGAGGCAGAGGGAGACCACCACGGCGTCGGAGGTGTCGGCCCTCAGGAGCGGGCCCTGGGGAGGGGGGTACTGTCACGGATTGGTCAGGCTCTCACGATCCCCACTCACGAAGATCACCATCACCTGACTTCTAATGAGCACACAGCTGCATCACATTCACGAGCACCAGATAAAAGCACAGCACTCCAGTCGCTCATTGTCCGGGCTCGTCTCGACGAAAGCGGACAACTGAGCGACCACTCAGCGTAGTCATCCTCAGCTAAAACAAACGCTTTACTTACCTGTTCTCTTTGTATTCCTCCTAGTCTTCCTGGTCCACCCGAATCGTCCTGTCTTCCAGTCCTTCCAAGTCTGTGTCATCCTCTGTCAGCTGTATCTGGTGTGTGCTGTCCATCCTCGTGTATTCCTGTTACCCAGCCACGGAGGAAAAGACCCCAACATCATTCCTGATCCTCCTGGCTATCCTTCATGTGCTCCTTGTTGTCATTTAATAAACACCCTAACGTTTCCTTACCTCTGTCTCCTGTCCGCTTCATAACACCAACGTCATATTGACGTCAAATACTGATATTTATTCATCAGGTATGGTAACCAAAATCCAACATCTGATAGATGTCATAGTGGTAACATCCACACAACGTCAAGCTGTAACATCATCAGACGTTGATAATTGATTCATTTTAGGTTGGATGTTGGACATTGGCCTGATGTTGAGTTCTGACGTCAACCCGATTTTCATTTCCAAAAAAATTGGGGTACAACGTCAATCTGACGTCATGTTGATGTCTTGTGCCTGCTGGGTGTTTAAGGCCATTTCTGTCATCATACAATAAACCTCCATCATCTTCTCACCAGTCACATGCATCTAAACCGTCTCTGGGTCAATGCATGTAAAGATTTTGTAAAAGTACCGATACTGCACTAAAAATGTACTCAAGGGAAAGTAAAAATACACATTTATAAAACTACTAAGTAAATAACAATTCCTGAGAAAAACTACTCAATTACAGTAGTTTGAATATTTATAATTAGTTACTTTACACCACTGGTCATAAGACATTAATATTAGGTCAGATTTAGGTGGTGATGTCAGGTGACCAAAATTCAATGTCTAGTCAGCGTTTAAGGACAACATTATTTTGATGTCCAATAATGACGTCAAATGATGCTGATATTTAGTTGATTTTAGGTTGTGTCGGAACCCTGTTTTAGGTTGTGACCAAAATCCAACATCGAGCCAACATCTTAAACAAAGTCATATTGAGGTCAAATACTGACATTTATTCATTAGGTATGGCAACCAAAATCCAAAGTTGGGTTCTGACGTCAACCCGTTTTACTTTTCCAAACAAAATGCAACGTCCCCACAACGTTGAGGTGCAACGTCAATCTGATGTCAAGCTGTCGTATTGTGCCTGCTGGGGTAACTGGTGTGATTGGTTCTCTTTTAAAAAGCAACGCTCGTGCACCCACAGTCCTGCTGCTTTCAAGAGCTCCAGATTTTTTAAAGGTCTTTTTGTAAGCAGCAGGTTGCTTTCGCATTAACCTTTCATGTGATCCTCCTTTCATTATCGCACATGGTATGTTTTTCACCTGCTTGCTTTTGCTTACATTTATTTTGGGCTTTATTTAGTTTTTTGTTTTTTGGTGTGGCTAGAGAAAAATTTGTTAAATCCTTAGTGTTGTTGAAAAAAGTTAAATGAATGAGGACGCATGTGGCAATAAACAAATTTAAATCAGGTTATTTTAGTATGCCAAAGTCAAATTGTATGCATATAAAATATATTTTTCCAACAACAAAATTGTGGCTAGTGAAAATGGCGAGTGGCTAGTAATATTGGAAAGCTACTAGCCACAGTGGCTACAGCAAACATCAACCCAGTATTGGGAAACACCTATACACTCTCGCATTCTCACACACACATTGCGGACAATTTAGTTTATTCAATTCACCTATACCTCCTTTGGTCGGGGGTCGGGGAACACCCAGAGGAAACCCACATGAACACTGGGAGAACGTGCCAACTCCTCACAGAAACGCCAAATGGCCCAGCTGGGACTCAAACCAGCGACCTTCTTGCTGTGAGGCAACTGTGCTAACCACTGAGCCACCGTGCCACCTATTTTCTTTATAATTTCAAGATTTTAGTTAGGTTTATAAACATTTAAACTAACTAGTTAGTGTTTCTGGCTTCTAATATTTGATTTCATGCTTGAGTTTTAAAAACTTGAAACGCTGAATATAAATCAATTAATAATTAAAAGAAAAGAATAACACCAAAAACCTTTTCACCCTCATCATAATCAGTATTCTACTTTTCCTTCTGTCAGTGACTCATCAGTCTGTCTGTTCACTTTGAAGACCACATGAAACAGACTCTATTGGCGTTTCATACAAATGTCCCTATGTAGTCTTATTGCATTTGATTAATCAGCGCGAAAAGTATTATAAAGAAAAATAAAAGTGTGTGTTTTCATAATTGCTCATCACATTTCTCATCAAAGTCTATGATGATAATTGAGTCTGTGAGAATAAAGAGTTTTAGACTCGATTGGGGTTTCCAAACTTTTCAGCCCGCGACTCCCAAAATAACAATTCCAGTGACTCGCAACCCACACATTCCTCAGAAGTGGTTATAAATATACAAATGTTGCACACACAACAATAGGCCTATATAAACACATATTGACAACACAAAAAAAGTGCAAAAATCGAACAACCATAGGCTATAATTTATATTGTCATTTCTAAATCGGTTCAATTCAATGTAATAATCTCACCTAATGAGACTGGTGAGCTCAATGTTTTCAGCACAAGTCTATTCTTTGTTTAATTTTGTAGAGAATCAGAGACCAGAGATAGCCTGTGTTTATTTTTATTGTATTTGATTGCCATAAATGTGTCAGAAAGTTTAACCTGGTGCTATAAAATCAATTTGCTGCAGCTGACGCCATTGCTGTAATGTTAATCTAATGTAAACACACCAATCCTATGAAAAAAAATGAAAGGCTGATAGCTTTATATTTGCATGTTGTTGCTTTTTTATGTAACTATTAACTACTATTTTTATCATCTGTGGGTTATAGAAAAAATATGGTAATATTGATAGTTTAATAACATTTATTTGACTTTTGTAAATCACCAAGTGACCCCCTGTCATTGTACTGCAACCCCCTCAGGGGGTCCCAACCCCCACTTTAGGAACCACCAAAGAGACACATCTTTATCCATTTTTAAATAGTCAATATATGGACATATATACTATACCAACAAGCCAAGATAAACCACATTTAATTATTTAAGTGATTATAATTCCCCCTTGCAGAAACCACATGTGAATCACAGATGGAACACAGGTGAAACTAACATGAAAGGTTAGGTTTGGTTACTTTATTTATACCCAAAGGTATATTTGGTTTGCAGTCGAGTCCTCATTTCATAACAGTGCCACACAAAAAAGCTCACATAGTAACAACAAACGGACATAAAGACATAAAACATGAACTTACTTATAAAGAATAAATAAATAATCACTTCAAGTGCCCCCAAATAAATGTTTAAAACTATCTATAAAATGTAAAATATACAAGTCACCGAAATACCTCTGCTTTAGTCTATGCCTTATTTAAATGTATAATGGCTGCTGGTATGAAACTATTTTTGTATTGTTTAGTTTTACAGCTTAATAGAAACCTGCGACCAGAAGGAAGGAGCTGAAACTGAGTGTAGAGGATGAGCAGTGTCACTTAAAATTGCAGTTTTCTTTTCTTTACTTTTAAAAGTACTCGCAATCCGGTCATCGTGTCAGAATCAGAATCAGAAAGAGCTTTTTTGCCAGGTATGTTCACACATACGAGGAATTTGTTTTCGTGACAGAGCTTCTACAGTGCAACAGGATTACAGAGACAGGACAAAAACAGATAATAAATATATTTTAAAAAATAGAAGTAAATAGTGAGTGCAAATATACAGATTGACAAGTGTGTGTACATGTTTATTACAATATACAACGTTATATGTGCAGCTGTTATGTGCAAATTGGCATGTAAAGTGTGTTGTTAAATAAGTGTATGTGTATAAAAGTGTATGGCAAGTAGTGATGTTGTTTCCACAAATATTATCATCAAGTGTTCATGAGATGGATTGCCTGAGGGAAGAAACTGTTCCTGTGTCGGGCTGTTCTGGTGCGCAGAGCTCTGTAGTGTCGACCAGAAGGTAAAAGTTCAAAGAGGCAGTGTGCTGGGTGTGATGGGTCCAGAGTAATTTTGGCAGCCCTTTTACTCGCTCTGGATAAGTACAGTTCTTGGGGAGTAGGAAGGGTTGTACCAGTGATTCGCTCAGCTGTCCAAACTATTCGACGTAGTCTTTGGAGGTCGTATATAGTAGCTGAGCTAAACCAGACAGTTATTGATGTGCAGATGACTGATTCAATGATGGAGGTGTAGAACTGTTTCAGCAGCTCCTTTGGGAGGTTAAACTTCCTCAGCTGACGAAGAAAGTACAGCCTCTGTTGAGCTTTTTTGACAAGTGTCCATGGTGAAACTGCATTTTCCTGTTTGTAAAATACACCCACCATAAATTTATAAGTCACTTACAAACAGACAAAGAAAATGTCACATCTGTGTCTGTTTTAATCGCAGTTTTGGGAATTGTACCCTTGTAAAATCATGAGTACGTTCTGTTTTCCTTTACGTTTTTAATAATTACTGATGCATGAATATTCATAAAATATTCATGACAGTGATTTTAATCCATAGATATAGTTATAATGGAAAAAGTTTGTATAAACAAGAAACTTTTTTAAAAAATCTAGGCATTTTGATTTTTCAGAAGGAACATCAGAAATATCTTTTGAAAACCTACTGAGTATTTCAACAAAATGTTATTTTATGTGAGCTGGAATCAAACTTTCCCCTCAGGTTTTAAGCAGCCGTATCTTCTCACTTCAAGTCTATTGATTAAAAAAAAAAAGGATCTGAAATCCAGGCTGCCTACAACAGATGCTTCAAGCTGCAGCGCTCTTCTACACTGCAAATTTCCCAAGGCGAAGACAAACACAAACAAGCGGCCTGTCAGAGGGGAACAGATGATGCATGTGAATGACCCAGTGCTCAGTGAGAGCCAGATCTGAGGCACTGACGGGGACAGAGAATACCCACTCAGCCCTCAACACCACCAACGGCTACAGGACAACGCTTAAAGGCCACATTTAGTTTGCAAACACCATGCAGAGATGTTTATTTTACTATGTTTTGCAAGACTACAGCGCATTGATATTTCTACAATTAATTAAGCTGAAAGTGTTTAGCTTTCAGATCATTTCTGCCTCAGTTGAGCTATGTGTGTGTGTTCTTTAGAAAACAAGTAACAAATACTTCAAACAATTAGACAAGGTGACCTGTAAATTTCATGGAACCCTTTTGAAAATTAACCATGGTTAAATAGTTATTGCCGTTAACCCTTTCACACATACATTTTAAATACTTGTGTTTTTTTAATGTGACCATTATTTAGAATGTATTGCTTTAAAGTTTCCATGGAGATGCATCAAGTTTAAACATTGCAACCCCTGTACGCATATAT
This sequence comes from Danio aesculapii, assembly GCF_903798145.1. Taxonomy (NCBI): domain Eukaryota; kingdom Metazoa; phylum Chordata; class Actinopteri; order Cypriniformes; family Danionidae; genus Danio; species Danio aesculapii. The sequence goes on along the minus strand of NC_079437.1, from coordinate 54,910,359 downwards.
TTTTTTTGTTTGCTTCCTTTTTCCATTTTTTTTTATAAATACTGACAAGCATCATAAATATATTGTGAAATATCTAATTTTCTGATTTTCAAACAGGTTTGAGAACATTATTTCATTGTTTAAACAGAATAATAATGATGGATAGATCCATTATAAATGTATAGAATATATATATCAATTACAGTAGTATATATATATATTCCCCCTGAATTATTAGCCCTCCTGTTTATTTTTTCAGAGATATTTTTTTCAACACATTACTAAACATAATTGTTTTAATAACTCATTTCTAATAACTGATTTATTTTATCAATGTCATGATGACAGTAAATACTATTTAACTAGATATTTTTCAAGACACTTCTATACAGCTTAAAGTGACATTTAAAGGCTTAACTAGGTTAACTAGGCAGGATAGGGTTATTAGGCAAGTTATTGTATAACAGTTGTTTGTTCTGTAGAATATTGAAAAAATATATAGCTTAAAGGGGCTAATAATTTTGACCTTTAAATGGTTTTTAAAAAATGAAAACCTGCTTTTATTCCAGCTGAAATAAAATAAAGAAGACTTTCTCCAGAAGAAAAAATATTATCAGACATACTGTGAAAATATTCTTGCTCTGTTAAACATCGTTTGGGAAATTTATAAAAGTGAACAAAAAATTCAAAGGGGGGCTAATAATTCTGACTTCAACTGTATATGGGTCCATTATAGATATAAAAATAGAATATTGTTGGCTGTTTGATTTACAACATGTTAATTCGTCAACTTATCTCAAAATACATGAAAGTAAGTGGCTGTTAAACTGTGAGAAAAAGAGAATAGATGTTATAGCAGCCTAAACAGCATGCATCTGATGAGAATATAGCACGTTCTCTGATTATGCTTAAAAGTGAGTAATATTGCGATCTCCATAGACATCAGCATATATTTTACATACCATAATTTAGAAGTTCATTCATTTTCCTTTGGCTTAGTCCCTCTATTTTATCAGGGGTCACCACAGCGGAATGAATCGCCAAATTATCCAGCATATGTTTTACGCAGCGGGCGCCCTTCCCGCCGCAACCCAGTTTTGGGAAACACAATACACACTGACTGATTCGTACAAGTACACTTCGGCCAATTTAGCTTATTTAGTTCACCTGCACTGCATGTCTTTGGATTGTGGGGGGAAACCAGAGCACCTGGAGGAAACCCACACGAACACTGGGAGAACATGCTAACTCCAAATGGCCCAGCCGGGCTTGAACCAGGACCTTCTTGCTGTGAGGTGACAGTTCTAACCACTGCACCACCATGTCACCTAATTTCAAAGTTAAAACCTAAAATAAATGTTACTTGTTTGAAAACTAATAAACTGTGGTTAATAACACAATTATCTCTTACTCAGCGCCAGCCACTGTTGGAAAACAGATTTGAATTTATCATTCACTACATGACCAGATGAGACTGATCACACTGGTGTGATCTCATGCATTAAAGGGTTAAACAATGGTAACCAAACATTCGCAATGACCTGGCTACACAAACTACAGTTTAACCGTGGTGTAGGTAGTAAAGCTGTGGTTATACAAATGATGGAATGAAATCATGGTTACTATTGTTTTACTAATGAAACCCTTATTAAATTTCAATTAGGTGATCAGAGTAATAGCTTTAGAGCTTTACTTCGGAAATAAAAGATATACTTATTGGCTGATGACATCATAGAAAACGCAAGGAGAATAAATAAATTAATCAAGATTTTTAATGGGAGAGAGATTCTGAATAGTGCAATCATGACTAAATATCCAAGTTAGCCAGTCAAACCTTGAATCAGGAGCATTGCTAGACATAAAGCTCTACTGGGGCATGAAAAAAAAAAAATAATAAATAATAATATAAAAGGCTGTTACACAGGTTTCACAACGCATGAGCGGTGCGTGAGCAGCAAGTACTTTTTTTCACGTGCATGTTAACAACCGGGACTCGCTCCGGGAGAGGAGCATTGCGTCAGGGTCAAGTAGGAACGGTGTGTGAGGTGTGCGAATATGGTTGTCTGTGCACATGCAGAGATGCGTCAGTTTGCTTTTTGATTATACTACACTGCTTTCACCAGCGTTTGTTCGGTTGCACAGAGAGAATAACGTCTTTATTCCGGGATTACCACTCTTAATAAATACACTTTGCATATGTAGTAAATCACATCTCAAAGCATTTACTAGGGCACTGGCGATTTTTACTGGGGTACGTGCCCCAGTAAATTGGGTCTAGCGACGCCCCTGCCTTGAATGCTTGACTGACACAACAGGTCTTCAAGTATCTACTTGGATGAAAAAACCTCAGATTTGGCCAAAAATCACCTAGACCCAGGTTCAAAACTGTGACAAGTAGGCACTCAACTCAAAGCAGTTCATAGAAATGTCATATATGAGCAAAATAGGGGTCAATTCTTATTAAAATGCAAGTTCCGAGACCATGGTGCTCCACCGAAAAAGGTGGTTTGCTCTCTCCAGGTTGGAGGAAAGTCTTTATCACAGGTGGAAGAGTACCTTGGAGTTTTGTTCATGAGTGAGGGAAGGATGGAACATGAGACTCACAGGTGGATCGGTGCAACAGTAGGGGCAACAGAAATTAGTTTCCTTCACAGGGTGGCAGGGTGCACCATTATAGATAGGGTGAGGAGCTCTGTCACCTGAGAGGAGCTCGGAGTAGAGTCGCTGCTCTGCCACATCAAGAGAAGTCAGCGGAGGTGGCTCAGGTCTTTGTTTCGGATGCCTCCTGGACACCTTTCTAGGGAGGTGTTCCAGGCATGTCCCACCGGGAGGAGGCCTCGGGGAAGACTCAGGACTTGCTGGAGGGTCTATCTCACGGCTGGCCTGGGAATACCTTGGGATCCCTCCAGAGAAGCTGGAGGAAGTATCTGGGGAGAGGGAAGTCTGGGGCTCTCTCCTGAGACTGCTGCCTCCGTGACCCGGCCTCGGAAAAGTGGACGAAAGTGAATGAATTTATATCATTTGTGTTGCCAAATGCCTTTCAAAGAAGAGTAACAAAAGCCTGATTGAAATGTTGTTAAATGTCATTAGCTGATGCCATGGGCTAATTAGTATCATTTCATCAAATCATAATGTGTCATGTGATGGATCCAAACGCAGGTTTATTAATGATCAGGCAGGCAACAGTCAACACAGGGGCAAATTGGTATATGCAGATTATCCAAAAGGCCCAGTCATGAACATAGACATATGATCATTACAGGTGGCAGGCAGAATAACATTAAAACGACGCAAATCTCAGCAACAGAATGACAAGGCAAGGCAAAAACCTGTAATGTTCACAAACAGTTAAACAAAACTCAGCAATGCGAGTGTCAAAGTGAGCCATATATATATGTAGTGTAATCAGTATAAGAGCTGAGTGTAGAACAGGAACAGGTGTGTGTGTGTGGTGCATGACAGTATTTGTAGTCCATGCAATGGTAGATTTGTAGAATGTTAGCGATCTGCGTGTTTACCAGCGATCTACGAGGATTAGATCGCTGGTGATTGTGACATAAAGACCCTTTATGTTTTCTAGTTTCTAGTTTAATTTTATTTTGTACTCCTACAATATAGATTACATACTCCTTACATATTTTTCCATCTAAAAAATAATAATTGCTGGGTGAAACTTTTATTTTGTATGTAATTAACCACAATGAATCGTTAAACAGCACAACATGCCTACATTAGGGTCAAATAAAAATAAATAAATAAATAAATAAATAAATAAATAAATAAATAAATAAATAAACGTTTGTCAAATCAGGCTCAAGTTGTGATTTTCTTTATTAAAAGAAAATTATTTATGAACACCATTTCAGGTAAGAAGTGACTTATGTCATTTCAAATAAGATTTTAGGACTTTTAGGAGTCCTCTAGTCTAATTCAAACCCATCCATGACCATCCTTAGCGCAAATCCCTATAATTCTTGGAAAACTGAGTGAATTAAATCCCTCCCGTGAAGGTCTATTATGAGCATCGTTTGCTCCCAGCCAAGAATCCCAAACTCAGCCTGTGCACACGGCTCTTCCTGAGTGAACAGGGCCGTGCCTGATACTGAGGGGCCCACAAGAACAATGAGTCCACAAACAGCCCCAAACACAGACCTCAGAACAGTGAGGACAGCAGCCACTAGATTCACTCATACCCCTTCCCACTTCCTGTTCCGTCTGCAAAACCTCTTCCTGCTATTGTGACCCAGGCAGAGCCACGCCAATCAGAAATAATAGGCATTCTGCTGCTTTTATTTAAAGACAGAAAGCGACTTTATCAGCGCAGAGAAGAATGGTGCTGTATCAGGGCTCTTATCTGATGCCAACAGCCCCGTGGTGGAGGGATTGTTTTTGCCATCTGTTCCTTGGCTCCACTTTTTCCTCCATCTTATTCCAAGCTCTTTTTCAGGCCTACAACAGTTGGTGCTTTCCAAGAATAGGGTACAGAACAGGACCTAAAACTCATTTTCTCTTGGTTGCTGAAAAGACCTGCTTAAATATGAGATGAACTATAAGAGGATTGGAATTTCTCAACCCTCTTAGTAAAATACGAAGCGCATCTAAATAGTTTATGAGTCTGATTTTCTATTTTCGAGGGTTAGCTCAGCTTAAAATGAAAATTCTGTTGTCATTTACTCATCCCTGTGTTGTTCCAAACTCAGAAAGACTTTCATTTGTCTTTGAGAAAACTGAAGATCATTTTAATCAAATCAGAGGGGTTTCTGTCCTCATTCAAAACTGAACATTCAAAAAGAGATTAAAAAATGTATCCATCTAAATCATGCCATTTCTCTAAAGCATTTTTAAGAGATGCGATCACTTTATTTAATGAGCAGATGTCATTTAAGCTAATATTCACATATTAACACTGATTGGGGTGGGGGGGGGGCAGTACGGTAGCGCAGTGGGTAGCACAATTGCCTTACAGCATGAAGTTCACTGGTTCAAGCCCTGGCTGGGTCAGTTGGCATTTCTATGTGAAATTTGCATGTTCTCCCCGTGTTCGCCAGGGTTTCCTCCGGGTCCTCCGGTTTCCCCCACAGTCCAAAGACATGCAGTACAGGTGAATTGAATAAGCTAAATTGGCCATAGTGTATGTGAGTGTGTGCGCGAGTGTGTGGGTGTTTCCCAGTGTTGGGTTGCAGCTGGAAGGGCATCCATTGCGTAAAACGTGCTGATAAGTTGGCTGTTCATTCCGATGTGGCGACCCCTGATTAATAAAGGGACTAAGCCGAAAATAATATAAATGAATTACAGTATTAAGTGAATTACAGTTTACAGAAGGGTTGCACGATACTGGAATTCGGTACCAATCGATAATGAAGTTTTATAAACGTCCATTTCTTGCTAACATTTGAGCGCTACTGAGCACGCTCTTAAACATCGCTGATTTGCCGTTGTTTTCACGTGCCCCAAGGCATGGAGGCAGCGTTTTTTATATTTATGTAAAAAGTAATAATTTTTAATAATTATTAGTTTTTAATAGTAATAATTTTTCATTTAGAAAATGTATCTCATAGAATGTCGGAATCTATATATTTGCAGTTTCAATCTGTTTCAAGCTACGAATGTTTGAAATTGCATATCAATAGAACAAAACTGAGATGTGGTCACAATCTGAGCACTTGCGATCAATATACTTCACCCGCAGCTGTTTTTCAGTCATTTATATACCTCATGTCCATGTCAGAGCTACAATTCACAGATGTTTTCATTGGTCTTTTAATTCAATTCAGCTTTATTTGTATAGCGCTTATACAATGTAGATTGTGTCAAAGCAGCTCCACATAAAAGGTCATAGTAAATTGGAACAGTGTAGTTCAGTTTTTAGTGTTAAAGTTCAGTTCAGTTTAGCTCAGTTCAGTGTGGTTTAAATCACTACTGAGAGTCCAAACACTGAAGAGCAAATCCAACGATGCGCAGCTCTACAGATCCCGGACCATGCAAGCCAGTGGCGACAGCGGAGAGGGAAAAAAAAACTTCACTAATTGGCTAAAGTGAAGAAAAAAACCTTGAGAGAAACCAGACTCAGTTGGGTACGAACATTTAAATTTTTCCTCTAGCCAAACGTCTTGTGCAGAGTTGCAGTCTCAGCGGCAGAGGCTGGAGATTTAGAGATTTAGTCATTGGTGATGACGTTATACAGGGTTAGTGTCTGCTTTTATATTTAGATTTCTGATTAATATTTGCTGGCAGAGAAAATCTATTTATTAATTTCTGCTATTTATACTTTGATTTGCATTTCAATTAATGCTTGTTTCCTGGTCGGTTAGTAACGCTATGTCATTGAACAACAAATGATCTATCAGGATTTTTGGCAAAAAAAAAAAAAAAAAGAGAAATCATGGTTTAATTAGTAACTATTAGATTATTTGTAAATTTCACCTCTCCTGCTGTGCATGAACTAAGCTGTTGAATGGTCAGCGTATGAGGCGGCTAGGCTAACCTACCTTCAATTTTGTTTAAATTAATTTCTAATGAGTTACCTATTATGTCATGAATATACCCCTGCAATGCATACTTCAGTCCTATTTTGTCTGACACCGGCGCATACATATTGTAATAGACGAGCCAGGCACGAAAGCTTGACAGGCATAACAACAGTAACTAAGGAGGGCGGGGCTTAGTGAAGGGTCAATTCCATCATGTTGTCCCGACACAAATCGATACAGATTTAAGTGGATTGAATATAAAACAATTAAGTTGTCCCTCAAGAAATTGTGTTAATTCAGCTTATTTTAAATAAGTAGTATGAACAAGCAGCAAAAATAATGTTTGGAGTAGGCTTGTGCCGGTATTCGGTAATGCGATAAATCACGGTAATGAATATGCAGGATATTGTTATCGCGGGCACTTCAAAATACCGTGAAAAATAATAGATCCGAATTTATATTCTTAGAACGCGCCTTAGCTTATTTTCCATCAACCGCTTGAAGAAACACTGCGTATATGCTGCGCAGAACTGATGCGCACTCTGATGTAAACAATCCCCACATGTAGAAGCACTGTGTGCACACAGCGCGTGCCGCCGCTGCCACCGCACTATAATCCTCACACGAAGAAGAAGCATGGCGGAAGGAGGAACGCTGCCGACAATTGATCCCCCTTCAGCTTATTTTCCATCAACCGCTTGAAGAAACACTGCGTATATGCTGCGCAGAACTGATGCGCACTTTGATGTAAACAATCCCCGCATGTAGAAGCACTGTGTGCACACAGCGCGTGCCGCTGCTGCCACCGCTCTCTAATCCTCACACGAAGAAGAACCATGGCGGAAAAAGGAATGCTGCTGACAATTTATCCCCCTTCAAAAAAAAAGTCAGAGGTTTGGAAATATTTTGGGTTCCAAAAAAATGCAGAGGGATTGCTGATCGAAGACGGTTTCCCTTTGCACATTCACTTTGATATAATTGCTCAAGTTTACTTTTATATTGTGTATTGTTTTATTTATATTTATTTGTATTTAAATGTTTGAAGTACCTTTAGTTAATTAAAAAGTTATTAAAGTTACTAAGTTGACAAAACTGAAGTTTTTTGTGTTTTTTTACCTGTTTCTCTAGTAAAATTACAATATCGTGATAATACCGTATACTGTGATAAAAGCTCAATCAATTAATTGCAGCATGAAAATGTGATACCGGCACATGCCTAGTTTGGAGTGTTGTTTGGATACTAACATTCTACAAAAATATGTTTTGTTTCATTTACTTCAGAAAAAATGGTTTGGGAAACACTAGTAAGTGAGTAAATGATGAATACATTTTTGTATTGGGTTTAATATCACTTTAAGGCTAATTCTCTAATCCAAAAATGGTGGATTGATTACATCTAATAGCCCAAGTGGCAAATTCTGGATTGATGAAAGATCCAAAATAACAAATAGGACCACATTTACAGAAAGAGCTTTTTTTTCTAAAGCTTTAGGCCTCCTTTTAAAGAGCACCAAAGAACATTCACTAACAATGCACTTAGGCAAAAGAGAAAGGTTACATTTATGCCTGAATTTTTCCATCCAAGCCAAGTCTCATATAGTGGGATATGAGGACAGCTATCTGGGGCATGGCACACAGAAGTGGACCACCTCTTTCTTAAGAATGCTCTACATCCAGTTAGAGAAAAGAAGAAAGTAATATGAAAAGACAGCAATGTGAGCAAAGAAGTGGTGGTTTTATGTGCCTGGCGGAGTATCAGAATGGCAAAAAGAAAGAAGAAATTAACAGGTGTGTACACAGAGCTACAACTAATTTGGATGTTTACAGGCGCTCAGTGGCCTTTTTATTTTCGGTGCTGATATATCCTCCGCAGAGATCCACACTCAACATGATGCAGAGAGCTGAGCAGCTGTGTGTCTGTCAGACCGCATGTGTGCAAACAGCCCTTGGCAGTGAGGCAGAGTAAGGCTCAACACACACTAGAGAAAGATCTGTTTCAGCATTGACGGCCATTTCAATTTAGAAATGCACTACTGTTCGAAATCTTTTGATCAAGAATACAGCCAAATCAGCAATGCTGTGAAATGTTGTTATTTCACATTTATTTGAAATTCATTTTATTTAAATTCTATACACACTGTAAGGTAATTCCAACACAATCTCACGGCAATTCGTACCTTTTTTTTTAATGGCTAATTCGTACGAATTCGTACGATCTAATTCATACAATTTAGTACGATTTGCTCATCCTCCAATGACAGTTGGGTTTAGGGGTGGGGTTAGGTGCCACGCCTCCTTTTTAAAATCGTACCATTTCATACGACTGAACTCGTACGAATTAGCCACTAAACTGTCAAAACGTTAAATACTTACGTTTTCTCGTGAGATCAGGCTGGTAATTGCAGATTTTCACAACATGTTACTGTGATTTTACACAGTAAATGACAGTAGTATCACTTTACTGGATTTAACCGTAAATATTCAAAGTAATGTGTTGTATTCAGAATTTTATTGCGAAATTAGTCAAATTAGCATGATTACAGCAAATTACTGTTAAAAAGGGCTATATCTTTTGCATGTTAGTTAAGGAAATTAATATGTTTTTATTTCCTTCGACATAGATATTAATACAAATGAATTTTTATGCTAGTATCGGCAATTTTTTGATATTTAGAAATAACTGAGTGTTATTGCAGCCCCAAAAACAAAAAAATTGGTTATATCTTCAAAAATAACTTGAAAGAAAATCATCCTGGGGTGCATTTCTCAAACAACAACATAACTCGCGGCTGAACTATCATAGTACGATGTATCGTTTGGGAAAAGAATGATGTAGTGACGAGTGTTTCCCAAAACCGCTAGTTTCTCTGTCGCAGATCCATCGCTTGAACCACGTTAGTTATAACGTAAAACGCCCATAATGATGCTCTAAACGGGGTGGAGTAACGACTTCTTTAGAGAAGAACCCCATTATTTATTTGTGCAAATTACATTGTTTTATACGCACACACATTTAAAATAAAATCCTATATTAATTTTGGTAAAAACATGCAATCGTTTTCCATATTAATTGAATTGAATTATATGTAAACGGCACATACAGGGTCTATGTTTGCTTTACTAATATTATTGAGAAGTTAAACATTATATATTCTATTCTAAAACATAACTGTAAAATCACTTACAAAAGAAAAAAAAAATCTTACTATAATAATAATATTAATAACATTAATGGTGATGATGATGATGACGACGATGATAATTATTATTATAATTATTATTATTATTATTATTATTATTATTATTATTATTAAGTAGGATTATTAAGTAGAATATTGTTTATTTACTCTTTTAAAGTCTACTTTTACAATTTGACACATGTAAACCCCAGCATAAAGTTCTAACCAACAGGCCCATGTCATATACAGTACAGATGCTTAATAAATAACCCACTATAAATTAAAAGCATTGGAGATGTAACATAAATTCCGCTTTTAAAAAATAGGTCACCTACAGCTTTCGTCATGAGGCTGTGTTCAAAATGACATCAATATTTTCAAAGTGCGCTGCGAAGGGAGAACAATTGTAAACAAAGATCGCTAAAACTGAACTGTAAAAATACATTAAAAGCAAATTACATCTAAGAGAGATGACTTTAATGCTTTCTTATTCTTAATCACTCCAACTTTGAATGTTAGAATGTTCGAAATGAATAGGGCATAGGAGGGATAAGTGGGAATAGAACACAGCCAGGAACTGTGTTTCTAACTACAGCTCCAGAGGTGTAGTTGCAAGCACACAAGTTTGCGACGTAGTTTGCAAATGTTCGTTGGAACGATGGATTTGGGAAACGCCAAATCAACGAACTATGTTTGTAACTTGCAACCTTAGTTGGCTAATGATGGTTTTACATACATACAGTATTTTACTGTGAAAGTAATGCAATTATTAGCCAGTATTTTACTGTGGATTTAAGGTCAGAAGGTACATTTTGCACCTTACAGATGAACACTGGTACCATACAAAAGTAAAATTTAAGGTAGACTTATGGAACTTTGAATTTGGCAATCCTAATTCAAATTGATCTTTTGTAACGAATTGAATGATCATCTTTTTGTTAAATGCCCACTTGTTAAAATGTTTTGTTATGACTTGTTTTTTTTTTTTTTTTTTTTTTTTTTTTTAACATCAAAATGTAAGTTTAACATTGATTTATCCATGTGTGATTTAATTTCTTACTTTTCTCATGACAAACAGAGCATAGATTTTATAGGCAAATTATTTATTTTAATGGGTATTCACAAATGTAAATTGTCTTCATCATTGCCTATTCCACACCAAATATTCCAACTGACCCAGCCGTGACTCAAACCAGCGACCTTCTTGCTGTGAGGCAACAGTGCTGAGCCACCATGTCAACCCATTGTTTAATCACTCATTACAAAGTGTTGATAGTAGAAACAAAGGTGTAAAAACTGTGAAATTATATAAAATTTAATTAAATTATTAGTACTTTGTAACCATTTAAATTTTATAAATTTGCCTCTATCCCCTGTTTTTCATTATTATTTTATTATTAGCATTATTTATTTTCTTTTATTTAAATTTTTTTATTTCCGTGTTTATTATTGTACTTGATGTCATCCAATGTTATGGTTATTAATATGACTGTATTGTTAAAACCCATATGAATAATATCAATAATATGAAAATACTCAGTATAATAACTGTTTTTACATTAATGTAATGGTTGAGTTTAGACATTAATAAAATACAGTGATTGGATAATTTCATAAATACTATAAATACACCACCCGTCAAAAGTTTGGGGTCAGTTTTTTTATTATTCATTTTATTTAATAGTTTAAATAAAATTATTTTGTTTTGTGGCGGCATTTATTAAATGTAAAAAAAAAAATTAAATATTTATTTATTCAATATTTATTTATTGCGTATTGTATGTAGTTTCAAATGAAATTATTACTCCAGTCATTATTGCTTTCATTACTATTACATTAATAATAATAATAAAACTAATAAAACTAATAATAATAATAATAATAATAATAATAATAGAGTGATTTCTGAAGGATCATGTTACTCTGAGGACTGGAATAATGAAGCTGAAAATTCATCATTAAAATCGCTGTAATAAATGGTTAAATTAATTTAAAAATTTTTTTTGAACAGTTATTTTATAGTGCAATAACATTTCACAATTTTACAATATTTACTGTATTTTTGATTAAATAATTTCAGCGTTGGTGAGCAGGATAAGCTTATTTTAAAACATTTAAAAATGATACTGACCCCAAACTGTTGACCGGTAGTGTAGTTCTCGTTATTTTTGGCCACAGTTGTATCCCTTCTAGGAACAACTGCAATACCTGGTGGAGTGCAGCATGCAGACACACACAATGTGATGACCCTCATCTAAAGCACCAAATCTGCTTCAGAGACTGCAATTCGAGAGCACGGCAGGTTCATTCCCCTGCCTACATGTCTGCGAGGGACAGAAGTCGAGACTCAGAGCGAGCGAGATGACAGGAGCATGTGTTTAAGAGGACACTCCAACATCTCCCGCAGCCCTGTACCACTCAGGCAATGTTGGAAGCAATAATAAAGATGCTATCCAGAAAGAAGATCAAAGCCAGACATCTGCATTAACCCTACTACAGGTCAAAAATTACAGGTCACCATTTTAAGCCGAAAAAAGGGTAACACTTTTTACAGCTTTATTCTAAAATGGATTAAATTCATTTATTTCCTCCAAATTCTACACACAATACCCCATAATGACAGTGTGAAAAAAAGGTTCTTTGAAATTGTTGCAAATTTATTTAAAATAAAAAAGCGGAAAAATCACATGTACATTAGTATTTACAGCCTTTGTCGCCGTGAAGCTCTAAATTGAGCTCAGGTACATTCTGTTTCCACTGATCATTCTTGAGATGTTTCAGCAGCTTAATTGGAGTTCACCTGTGGTAAATTCAGTTGATTGGACATGATTTAAAAAGGCATACACCTGTCTATATAAGGTTACAGGGTTGATAGTGCATGTCAAAGCACAAACCAATCATGAAGACAAAGGAATTGTCTATAGACCTCCGAGACAGGATTGTCTCGAGGCACAAGGCTGGGGAAGGTTACAGAAAAATTTCTGCTCCTCTGAAAGGCCTCCATCATAGTTTGGAACCATCAGGACTCTTCCTAGAGTTGGCCGGCCATCTAAGCTGAGTGATCAGGGGAGAAGGGCCTTACCGTACATTCACACCAAAAGTGGCTAGAGCGACAAAGTAGCCGGAAATCATTCATTTTCAATGAGAGCCGGCGGCGATAAGTGGCGAGCAGCAACATTTTCACGCTAGAAAGCATGTTTTATGCAGGAATGTAACTAATATGATATGCTGCAATGGCCCCTGTAAATACGAGATCGATGTAGCGACCTGTGGCGCTCTCACCGCCTTTGTTGTGAACACACAGTTAGTCAGAGAGGTGATCAATAACCCGATGGTCACTCTGTCTGAGCTCCAGCGTTCTTCTGTGGAGAGAGGAGAACCTCACAGAAGGACAACCATCTGTGCAGCAATCCAGCAATCAGGCCTGTATGCTAGAGTGGCCAGACAGAAGCCACTCCCCGCCTGGAATTTGCTAAAAGGCATCTGAAGGACTCTCAGACCATAAGAAACAAAATTCTCTGGTCCGATGAGACTAAAATTGAACTCTTTCGAGTGAATGCCAAGCATTACGTTTGAAGAAAACCAGGCACGTTCACCAGGCTGATCCCATCCCTACAGTGAAGCATGTGTCCAACCTGATATAGCTTGAGAGGTGCTGCAAAGAGGAATAGGCAAAAATTCCCCAAGGCAGGTGTGCCAAGCTTGTGGCATCATATTCAAAAAGGCTTGAGGTTGTAATTGCCGCCAAAAGTGCGGCAACAAAGTATTGAGCAAAGGCTGTGAATAATGATGTACATGTGATTTTTCAGCTTTTTTATTTTTAAAAATTTTGCAACAATTTCAACACTTTTTTCACATTTTCATTATGGGGTATTGTGTGTGGAAGTTTGAGAAAATAAATGAATTTAATCTATTTTGGAATAAGGCTGTAAAGAAGAAATGTGGAAAAAGTGAAGCGCTATGAATACTTTCGGGATGCACTGTACATCAATGTACACTTTACTTTCCATTAATGTTATGTTTTGCAAGTACGTATTGTATTAAAATGTCTAAAACTTAAAAAAATTCTGTCTTTATAACATTGAAACATTGTGATTTATGACAAGTAGAGTAAAAATCACTTTTTTCGCATGATTTTCGCAGCTAATTGTGTGACGAACTGAATGTTCTGATCACACTGGTGTGATCATACACATCATTAATTTTTTCATTCATTTTCTTTTTCAGCTTAGTCCCTTTATTAATCTGGGGTCGCCACAGCGGAATGAACCACCAACTTATCCAGCATATGTTTTACACAGCGGATGCCCTTCCAGCTGCCACCTAACACTGGGAAACATCCATGCACACTCTTCACACACAAACACCACTGACAATTTAGCCTACCCAATTCACCTATAGTGTCTGTCTTTGGACTATGGGGGAAACCGAAGCACCCGGAGAGGTTGGTTGGATGGCAGAGAAGTGTCGCGGACGAAGGACGAAAGTGAAGAGCAGGGGGTTGTCACAGACGAAAGGTGAAAAGGGTTGGGGAGTTGCGGAAGAAAGTGAAAGTGAACAGCGGATGGGGGAGGAGGGCAGTTGAGGAGGGGGATCGATAAAATAAGGTGCCGGATCAGATTTCAGAGGTGCCTGATCTGGATCCACCATGTTCACAAATTAATGTTCCCTGGTTACTATAATTGAGAACAGTGAAGCAGTTTTCATGTGAGCGGCATCTCTCTCAGCCATAGGACCCCTCCTTCTTTGGGCTGGGTGTGTGTTTGGGGCTATGGCTCAGATAGGGTACATTTCCATTGTCTGCCAATCAGAGGCAGAGTAGTGCAGGTGTTCACACACAAGCACATGCACAGTCATGGTGTCTTACATCACATTATTTTAGTTTCATATGACCATTTTCCAGCATCTTTCTGACCCTCTGAATCCCATTTTCTGCTCATGCCTCTTTAAGGCTTCTATGTAAATGACCCTGTAATGATTGGCTAATCTCTGCTTACCACCGTAGTTCACGCTGTTGCTTATCGAGCCAGGCCAAGTTGCTGAATACTGAGCAGGCAGTGATATGTGAACGTGGGCGGTCATACGGTGTGTTCACATGCTCATGGTTGTCAAGGCAATACTATCCCCGTCTTTGTGGCTTATTTTCCATAAAAGACGTGTGGACTGTGGAAGGAGCTTTGCATTTTGAACGTCAGAGTACATCTGCATGTACTTTTATACTTCAAAAGAGCAAAGAAATCCCATTTTCCAGGATATGTCCCCTTTAACAAGTGCCTTAAAGCGCCCATCCTTTAACCGCAGGGGCAATTTCAGGATTACAGCATTATGATGGGACTGAATATGAGATATTGTGGCTCAGAGGAATTTTTTTCAGAGGTCACACCAGCAATTTGTCCATATTTGACCAGGCTGGTTTTTACCTTCCAGCACAGCGCAGTTATGAAGCCATGAAAAACGTACCCAGGCTCACTGGAAAACTGTGCCTCAAGCTACATTTCATCCAAAAACATATCTATACTGCAGTTTCAGCTGAAATAAACACCAGAGGCCATAAAACACCAACAACTTCTATGCATTTTCACACAAATTATTGTGCAGATTATTTAATAATGAAAACTCACTTTCATATGATTCCTTGAAAAACGTCATGCTTGATGCTTAAGCCATATACGCTTGAAAGATATTAAATAAAATATGTAAAATATGTGGAATGTTAAAATCATATAGGACATATGTGGTTTTAAAACATTAACAAAAAAAAACTTCCAAAACGAAATGTTTCTCATTTGTTCTACACGTTTAAAAAAAAAAAAGATTTCACGTTAAACTCATGTAAGTCTTATGGGATTTCTCTGTAAGAGATGATTTTATAAACAATACATTTGAACATTTTTATGACATAAATAGCTTTATGCAGTTGCGGATTTAGGCATGGGCAATTGCCCAGGCGCCATCTTGCTGGGGGCGGCATTGCAAGTCGGTTCAAAAAAACAAAAAAAGTGCTCCAGTAAAAATTATCTATGCTCCAGTAAGCTTTGAGATGAAATTTACTTTATGTAAGTGTCTTAACTTAGAGTGGTAATCCCAGAGTAAAGACGTTAGGGGCCATTTACATTTGTCTTCTTTTGCACAAACAAGTTTGTTATTCTCTATGTGCAAGCGAAACAATGCTGGTGAATACAAACTGACGCATGCGTGCAGAAAACCTTTCCAGCGCACCTTAAGCACGCTACGTGAATCATGTGAATCCCTGTTGTTTACATGCATGTCAATAAAATACGTGCCGCTCATGCACTGTAAAACGAGGGCAACAGCCTTTTGTGTTACTTTTATGACACAAGGTGTTGACACAAAGAGAGTTTTGCAAGTTGACAAAACTGCAACTATCTAATAATATGATGATCTTTTTACTATGAAGCAGAAAGGAGGGATAATGAGTCAGGGAGGGAGGACTTAATAACATTAATTCTCAGCCTTGAGTCGGGTTTAAGATGAACAGATAATTCTATTAAACACTTTTTTGTATTTTGAAGAAATTAATATTATTAGCAAAATAATCTTAGCATATGGCTCCATTTTGTTTTTTTATTGTTTTGCAGTTATATTTAGGATTGATTCTGTTATTTATTTAGAATAATAATTGTATCATAATAATTTGAATAAATTATATATTTTTTGGCTTTTGTTTTTGTCTTGCCTACTTTCTGGAACCATTTTTTGTCAAACTCAAACCCTGTTGTCATGGTCAACTCCAACTCCACTCAAGTCCACCGACGTGCGCAGCGAGCCAATGGACAAACTGGTAACAGCGGAAAAGCCGACCACAAGGAGGTAAGCAGTCAGCTGGTAAGTGCGAAAAGGAACAGCTTCACACCGCCCTGTAGCATTCGTTTTAAAGACGAAATGTAGCCATACATTTCTCTGGCTACATATTTCACGAAGTCAAGAAATGTATATAGGGGTATGTTTTAGAATGAGAGTATGATGAAGATACTACTATTCCAAAGAGTGCTTTTCAGGTTTTACGGAGGTTTTCAAGTACCGAAACTGAATATAAAATGCACTCTATAAATTAAATAAAAAGTTCAAACATTACAAATTGTTAAAACACAGATGGCAAAATACAGGATATAGGCTTCTTGTCACATGTGCCAAAATCAGGATAATAATGATGTGAATGAATGCAACACACATCACAACAGAAAACATCCCTAACTTTAGTGCTCTCTAGCCTTCCTGTCGTGTTCGGGTCAATTCTGACTGATTTACAACACTGATAAATATTTTTTTGTTACATCTGATCACCTCAAGGCCTTATGAAATCTTCCATACTATACACTTGAGTGTTTTAATCAACCTTGTTACACCTGTGGTGTTCCTGGTCCAAAGTGACCATCATAGAAAATGAATGGGTATCCAGACTATATTCATCTATCGGACAGAAAACATCCCCATACACATCACTCCAACTCACTAACACATTTCAGACTGAACAATGTCTTTTGCAGGTACACCTCTATTTTCCGCGCTTATGTGCCAATCCTCCAGCCTGATCTCACAAGGAAACTTAACTATTTTATGTTTTGTCAGTTTAGTGGATAATTTGTACGATTTAAAAAAAAAGAGGCATGGCCCCCAACCCCACCCCTAAACCCAACCGTCATTGGGGATAAGCAAATCGTACTGACTGTAATGAATGAGATTGTATGAATTCATACGGATTAGCTTTTATAATGGCCATTAATGATTATTAAAACTGATATTAAGCAAAAGTGAGGGTATGTTTTGTATTTTCAATGATAATGAAACGAGGCAGTTCTGTTGTAGGCTTCGTTTTCTTATCAATATGCATGCAGCTAAGATGACGGTCATATAAACATGCCGCTACACGACGCCTCAACGTTTTTAGTGTCTGTTAAGTTAATATCAAAATGAAAATAGGCAGTTCCTCGTATCAAGTTTTTAATTTATTGTTGAGAAAGTGAAACAACGTAGCCAGGGTGATGTCAATGAGGTTGTAAAGTACACTGTTCCCTTTAAAGATTTACCTGACGTGTCCTCGGGAGTTTGTTTTACATATCAAACTTGTGAAGTCTGAACTTACAAGAAAAGGATGCAAGACTGAACTTTGTGTAGGCTACTAAATATTGAGGAAAAAGCCCCAATCAGATGCAGCCCCGCCTTTGATTTCAGATGTTTCCAAAACGCTCCATTTTCGGCGCTCGAAAACTCCGGCGTAGTGTGGACGGATGGCTTAACCGTAGCAAAACGTATGCGTTTTAAAACTAAAATGTATTAGTGTAAATGGGGCCTCTCTTTCTTTCTGCCATTCTTTGTTCAGCCTATCTCTGCGTAGCAGTAGCACTTTTAGCTTAGCTTAGCATCAATTATTTTATTGGATTAGACCATTAGCATCTCGCTCAAAAATGACCAATGTATAATTAGTTCTTGTTCTGTGTCCATGCTCACCGTCTATACCCTCAGTCACTATTCCCTATATTAATACACTTATATAGTCGAATTGAGGGACTGATTGAAATTTTGAGCACTCGCCAATTTTGACCGGGAACACTAAGGGTGCTTTCACATCTGTGGTTCAGTTCATTTGGTCTGGACCAATGGCAACAAATGATACATTGTAGCATTTCTCGGCCGTTTTGGGTTCTTTTCACACCACACTGATTGCTTTGGTCTGAACCAGTTGAATAGAACCAAAATGCAGTCATGTGACAAAATCAACATCACTCATTGGCCAGACGTTATTAAACGTATTTCCTAAACTTCTTTTCGATTGCTCAGAATTAACATGCGGGAAAAAGCCATTGCCAATGCAAACCAGCAGACACAAAATGTCGCTGCACTGGCTGATTGTATCCCTGGTCATAGTATACTATATAGTTCATATATATCACTTTAGACAAGCTATACATTTCGAGAATGAAGCACAGCTGCGGTTGGAAAACAATGTTTTAATGCATTGCAGTCAACGAAGGTGTTAAGAGGAGGTACGAATTAATTTAGCTAAACTGCAACATGATCATCTTCCGGTAATACTACCAACGATCCATCAGGTATTGTTTTTTCCCTCTCTCTTTCTCTCTTTGTTTAAAACTGTTGGTAAAGCACTGTCAACAAGAATTTTTCCTTCAAACCACATAAGATGGGACAGAGCATCGGACTACGGCAGCTGGATTAGTCCAAAAGGCGCTGTACTTTTTGCCGTTGGGTCTGTTTTAGTTTGGGTCATGTTCTCACCACAAACAAACTGCTCCAGGGTTCATTTGAAAGCGTACTGAGACCACCTCTTCAAATAGGTCTCAGTACGCTTTTTTGGTCTGCTTTTGGTGCGCCCCTCGAGTGGGATTGCTACATTTACACCTGCCCAAACTAACTGCACCAAGAGGGAAACTGAACTCTAGTATGATTCAACAGAACTAAATAATGCAGGTGTGAAAGCACCCTAAAGTAAGGGGTGGGATGTGAACACAACACAAGCTAGACATTGAGCATGGACATACATTCAAACATGCACAGATCCAGTTAATTTCTGCGATTTTTCAAATCACAAATTAGATATACATATTGAACCATGGAGGCAATGCCAAATAGTTCATTATACTAAACATTGAAGCATTCCTAAAAGTTACCATATATGGTTTTTCGCATGATAATCTATTTTCAAACCTGAATTTTTATCTCTGCACAATTGGCTTTTGATTTCCTAACTTAATCCACAACACATGCATTAACCAACGATACAAAACGTTTAAGAGGCATCTTCATTTCATTTGAACAAGACTGTCACCACAGGCATGTATTTTTCATGAGTCGGGGTTCTGAAAAAAATGGTGCAGAGGAAACCGGCTGCTCAAACTCTTCCTCCTCCTCCTCCTCATTCTGCACCTAAGATGAGTATATCTGATCTAGAGAGAGTAATACACTCCTCTCCCACTGTGCCGCCCACTCTTCCTCTCACACGAGAGATGCTACATTTTAATAACTGGGAAACGGAGAGAAGGAGAGAGCGAGCGGGAGGAGGCCTGGAGCGTTGGCGGCGAACTGCATTTTCATGAGAGACCTGCTTTTAGAGTAGCTCTGCAGAGAATATTTATGAAAATGTCTGCCTCAAAACGCGACGAGAGACTTAAACGCTACTCTGAGATGATGAGGATGAAGGACGGGGAATGACACAAGGCGAGTAAAAACAGAGAAACCCACTTACTGAGCTGCGCAGTGAACTAGGTCACCGCTCTGTTAAATATGCAAGAATAACTGCAAGGAACACACATACACACACATTCTGAAACATCATTCATTCAGCGAGTGCAAAATCTGATTTATATAAATAGCATTGAACCTTCCTGCCCCTGCAAAACAGCACATATGCCACGATGCCTGACCTGAAGGAACAACTTCAAATACAAAGCACAGCAAATGAGGTGAGAAATGCCATTGTTTATATGTTGCACTTTAACAGTTGCACTTTCGATGGAGTTAAGCTTGAGTAATCTCAGATGTTTCTCCATAAATCTGTTTAAAGCTCTTCTATTATATCTTTTAAAAAGTTGTATCATAAGGCCCAATCACAATTTTACCCCTTAGCCCTTCCCCTGGTGTCCCAATTCTCTTTAGCTTGAAGGCAT
Source organism: Danio aesculapii (assembly GCF_903798145.1). Classification (NCBI taxonomy): domain Eukaryota; kingdom Metazoa; phylum Chordata; class Actinopteri; order Cypriniformes; family Danionidae; genus Danio; species Danio aesculapii. The sequence continues at coordinate 54,890,088 of NC_079437.1, read as the reverse complement.
AGGGCTAAGGAGAAGGGGTAGATAGCCCTTCGGATGGAGATTTTTCAGGGCCACGGGGTAAGAAATGTTCCCAGAATACACTAGTCACAACAGCAGTTTAGGTGAGATCCACAAGCTAGTATTTTTTGTGATTATTACGAATTTTTTTCAACAAACAAGCACATTAATATATTCATAACCGCGCTCGTCTTTTACCGTCATGCAAAAAAAACTATAATCCCAAATATTAACTCCTGTATAGCAGTCCCACAACATTCTGTCACTCGATGACACTCGAATACCCTGTCAGAGCAGTCTAGTGGCTGGGAATGACCATTTTACAGTGTCTGCTATAATGTTAATGTTGTTTTTGGTGTGTTTACATAGATGAAGATGGCCACTGTGTAAATGCGCAGTATAGTTACAATCTTATTGCCATAATATATGCCTTCAGTGCCTTAAATACCAAAAAATAACACAACTGGAGTAACTACAGCAGTCACGAACATCCAATCTCATATGAAGCATGAGATCACGATGATGTGTGCAGGTGCTGTAGTGGCGTCCCATTTCTTAGGTGTAAATTTTGAAGCCCTTCCCCTTCACACTCTGTTTGAAGGGCCAAGAGGAAGGGGGTAGGGGTACAAACATAGAATTGGGATTGGGCCTAAGTCTCAGATGTCCCCATAATGTCTGTAGATTTTCAACTCAATGCAACTTATTGATTCATTTGCTATGCCATGTTGTGAAAGCTCCTTTATGTAAGAAAGGTGTGTGTCTCTTTAAATACAAATAAGCAGTGGGGGTGTCTTTCCAGAAGAGGGTGGAGCCTTTACAGCTTGTGCTTTGGTAACTCTGGCAACAATAAACAAAACATCTTACTTGAGCGCACAAAAGCATGTACATAGAAAGCCAACGGTCAGACTCCAAATTAGGGGTGGAAATCTCTAGGAACCACACAATTCAATTCAACTGACCCTTTACAGGCAGTTTGATTGACGAGTGATCTGTGTTTCGGTGTCCCTGTGACTCCAACAAGCAAACAATCTAATGCTGTGGTCACTAGAGTGTGAGCATGCAGAATTCTGTCGTACATCGCTACAAAAAGTGGCATTATTAAACAACATGTTTAGACATTTTTAAGAAAGCAAGAAATTGGTCCATATTTAACATTTCTGTACAGAGAGGCCATGTTTTGATCTTCTATTGGTCTCAAACAGTCACATGATGCGATTTCACAGGTCAAAGTTCACCAAGCTTGAACTTTGCAATGCAGCAAACTGCGAAACTTATTGCACAAGCTTGCTTTTCCGGTTTTGTCGCATTTGCTTGCGACAATGGAAGTCTATGGCCCGAAAACTGCAGTGTGACTGAGGCTTAACCAATCAAACTTGATTGCTGGAGGGCTGCAACTCTGCAGTTTTGCTCCTACCCTAATCGAACACAGCTGATCCAACTGATCAAGGTGTTCAAGACTACCAGAGACTATAAAGCAGGTATAAGTTGGAGATGGTTGGAGCTTAACTGTGCAGAGCTGTGGCTCTCTCGGAATTGAGTTTGAGACCATTGGTCTAACCAGTGTTAGTAGAATAACATTGGTGATTAGCATGAAAACAAAGGTTAACATGCTCGTATGGCATTTGCAATGTATACAACGAAATGCTGGGCAACATGTAATTTCTTTGTTTCCTGCAACCTAGAGAAGTGTATGAAATGGATATGTTTGGGTGAGTGCAGGCCTCACCATCAGCTGTTAATCATAGGTGCTGTATCTTGCTGAATGGATGACTCAAAATGCAAGAACCCCGAAAATGAAACATTAGTTTATAGAGATGTGACTCATTAAGTGACAAAAACCATGGAACTACCTGAGGACTTCTTATGCTGCGTTCACACCAGATGCAGAAGAAGCATCAAGCGTGAGTGATTTATATGTTAAGCCAATGCAAAGACATGAATAGACATCCTGCGGCGTGATACGCGCGAATGACACGATTCTCGCAAATGAAGCGGCGCGGCGTTTTGGTGCGGTTAACACACGTATTGCATGTTGGTAATGCATGGTAAGTGTGTTGGACCAGGGTTGGAACTATACTGTGAAAGACTCCCCTGTTTGACACCCCTGATCTAAAATATCTTATTTTGTGTTCTAAAGATGAACAAAGGTCTCAGACGATTGAAACAACATGATTAATAACAGAATTTTCATGTTTGGGTAAACAAAACCTTTAACTGCCACCCCATTTTTGGAGTTCAGATTTAAAAATAGATACATGCAATTTGTCATTTGCCAGGTTCAGGTCACATGCCTAGATCTGGGATGCTTATCTGCCTTCAGATTTCCCCATGTGCGAAATCTGGGTGTCATACTTGATGAGTCATTGAAATTAGACAAACATTTCAGTTCGGTTATTGGCTACACTTTTTAAACATTAGGTAATATTATTTAATACTAAAACTTATTAATTGGGTATTATCCCATAGAAATCAATGTATTTTGTTTTTATTTGTTACTAGTAACAGAATAGTTACAAGTCACTATTATTTCAATATTATTTACGATTATTTTCAATATTTCTAGTACCTAATAAATAAGAACTAGGATCTATTTAACAAGCATTAGCACCCAAGGAATAAGTACTAGTAAATATTAAATAGATACTAGTATCTAATGAATAAGTACTAATATCTACTGAATAAGAACTAGTATTTAATACATGAGTACTAGTTTCTATTTAATAGGTACTAGTATCTAAAGAATGAGTACTAGTATCTAATAAAAATAACTAGTGTCTAATGAGTAAGCACTAGTATATTCTAAAGATCCACTAGTATCTAATGGATAAGCACTAGTATCTAAAGAATAAGCACTAATGACTACTTAATGGAAAAGATACTTGGATCTAAAAAATAATAACTACACTGTAAAACCTTATCAAATGAAATGAGTGTAGTTAACTCAAAATTGACTTAAAAATTGTTAAATCTACTCATTTGAAAAGAGTTTTGAACTCAGCGTTGAATTAAATTAGTTAATTAAATACCTCATTACTTCAACTTAAATGGAGTAAGTTCACAGTACTCATATAGATTAGCCTTTTTAACTCAAATGGTTTGCAGCAATAGGTTTCCTCAAACGGTTTGAGTTGCCTTAACTTATTGGGTTTTACAGTGCTCAAATTGCTTCATTTACTCAAATGGATTAAGGAAATGAACAAAACAGCTTCATGAAACATGAACATTGAAGCACACATTTGTCCCATGTCCATCTGTACCACACATACATGCCAACATTGGTTAGTAACTGTACTATGGACTAGGATTCCACTGCGATTGGATACTATACCAAAGTTGGTGACCCGGCAGACTGTACCAAAAAGCTGAGGGTAAAATCACGAGAGTTTTCCAGGAGAAATAACAAAATGGGAGGGTGGCAGGAGACGGGTCTGAAATATAGGAGACTCCAGGTAAAAACGGGCGTGTTGGCAGGTATGGTACCACACTACACCGAAAACCCTAATAAGTTGACTGAACTAATTAATTGACTAAACTCGTTGCCTCAGTTTAATTGACTAATGGGGTCTCCCAAAACTTGCACATTTAGTACTAAGTTTGGTGAACTGAACACTTTAAGTAGCTCCAAGGAACCATGCGTTCCCTCTACCACAACTGAATCTCTTCTTCATTCACCCTCTCACCTATTATACATTCTAGGTGTCTGACCAGCGCCCTCTAGTGCCCTGTAGTTCCAATTTTGCATTTTGGTCCTATCACTTAAAAATAATTTAAGTTCAGTCAACTTTACTTAATTGTTTAAGTAAAGACAACATTGGGTTAACAGTGTAAGATGTAAACATTTAAGCTTTTCAGAATGTGCGAGATCACCGCAGATCATGTGATAATGCAATCAGCTTCACATTAGCATAACAACACTGAAAACTCAGTGAAGATGGTGGAACAGCTGATCAGTGTAAGCTGAAATAGCGTTAGGCAGAAACAACATTGTGATTATCAAGTATCAAGATTATCAAGAGATTATCTATTAGCTAATACTGATTATTTTAATTATGCAAATATTATAATTACCATACATTTATCCAGGTATGTTTTGCACCTGTAGACATCTTTGTTTCGAGTGTAGCTAATTATTGCACTTTCTATTGAAGTTAATTGAAAGCACAGATCATAGTAGGCGAACGCCACAGGTGGAGTGCAAACTCCTTATCTCAGGATTCTGCCACTCCAGTCCTGTTAATTCTTGTTTTGGTGACAGAGTCCAGACTCTGGTCTTGTTATGTATTATATGTTGTGTTCTCTAGTCGAGTACTTCTCTTTATCATCATTGTCTGTCCTTGTCATTGGTTGCACTCCTGCTTGATGTGCTACCTATACACAACCCATACTGCCGAACCACCAGGGGATGCCCCCTGCTCTCAAACGCGAGTCTGTTTTGTGCTTTCACTTTCCTCAAAACAGTCATGTAGGGTTGCATATCTGTCAGACGTACACACGATTTGATGCAGAGCTCAAGTGGACACTTTGGGTTTTGGGTGCGTGTTTGAACAGACATATACACATAATAATAATAATAATAATAATAATAATAATAATAATAATAATAATAATAATAATAATAATAATAATAATAATAACAACAACAACAACATCTAAACATGTCTATCTTGGTGAATTTTCTTTTAAAACACAACAAATTTAGACATAAATGAGCATAAAAAGTTAATAAAGCAATCGAATGCTTTCATTATAGATCTGTGCTTTTTTTAAGTGAAAAATCTAAATAAGCGATTCACTCTCTTCTCTTTAATCAGAATGTTTAAGTTATACAGTGAAGAAAAAGTTAAAGATTTTAAAGAAGTTAAAGATTTGATAACTTGATTTTATTTCTTTATAATAGTTATTAGGTTTAATAGGCTAAACTGTTTGCTAAATTATTTGCAGCTTTTTCTAATGTACAGTATTAATTCTATCCTTTGTAAATAATAATAAAAACATATCATTGACCGTTAACAATGAAACAATGAAATGCTCCAGATGAACATATTTAGTCATTTTTTTACATCTATCTATCTATCTATCTATCTATCTATCTATCTATCTATCTATCTATCTATCTATCTATCTATCTATCTATCTATCTATCTATCTATCTATCTATCTATCTATCTATCTATCTATCTATCTATCTATCTATCTATCTATCTATCTATCTATCTATCTATCTATCTATCTATCTATCCAGGCACGGATTAAGAATTCAGAGGCCCCTAGGCCCAATGTCTTGTAGGCCCCCTACCTAGCCGCACCCCTATAGTTGAATTAAAAAATAAGATTAATATAATTTTTTTTTAAATAAAATTAATCTATAACATATTTCCCACATTAAAAAAAATGAAATACAGTACATTTCTAGTCTACAAATAATAGACTTATTATAGTAATTTAACTTATTTTTAAAGCATTTAAAGCATACTTTGGAAAAATGAATGGATTTTAATATACTTGTTCAAGTTCACTGAAGCAGTACTAAAAAATTATATTTAAGGGTATTTTCTTCTACAAACTTATAATGCATATGATTTGGACATAACACCTCTCCAATCCAGTTCTATGAATCTGAGTCGTCCATAAAACACACACTTATTAACGATTCCTACTTGTCTTCCTTGTGATGAAGAGGAGGCAAAATCTGATATGTAGCGGGGTAAAAAAGAAGAACGTGTTCATCAGATGCTGGATTCACACTGGGTTCATGATCGATCGCTTCAAAAGATATTGCCACACGCTTTACGAGCTACGCCACTCACGCTGCTGTCTGTTGCACTCTTTAGCTATGTTTTCTCTGTCAATCAAACGGTGTTGGGTGGGAATTGTCTAGCTTATTCCAGCGAGGTACTGTTCGGTTTGGTACGCTTTTATGGCCGTTTCCACAGTCAAAAGGCGTACGGAACCGTACCGTACCACTTTTTTGGCACCCTTTCGAAAGGGTACCAAACATGAGAAAGGGTACTAAAAGGCGGAGAAAGACGCGCAGCTGAACGCTATTGGTTTACAGAGATACGTCATTCGCTTACGCAACAAGCCAGAATGAAAACAAAAAACCCGTCATGTTTAAAATACACACACAGCCAAGAGATTACAGTGGAATTATAAATGCATATAATAATGAGCCATGGTCAATCCGGGCTAAAACAAACCTTGTCGTCGTCTTGATGAACAGCCACAAAGCCATGTAGTAGAGCAGAATCTACCCTGTGCCTCGTAGTTTTTTATGAGGCAGTCTGTAGCGTGAGCAGTTTCGCTTACTTCCTTTCGCTCGCCGCGCGTCTATATCTGAAATGACAAACTTCTTGAGCTGATGATAAAAACGTGCGCTTGATTATTGACGTGCTTTGAAACCCGATCCTGTCAGACATTGACAAGCGCGAGAGTGGAGCGTATGAAAGCAGTTGTATGAAAGCAGTTGATGCATGTCCAGAAGCATTTGCAAATTGCTGGAAGGAATAAGAAACTGCTACTATGATGTGCACAAATGACTGGTTTGAGAAATGCATTAACTGTTGTGCGGATGTAAATAGTGTTGTGAGAAATGCACCAAAGTGACTGAGAAAAACTGTAAACCAGGAGAAACAAAAGAGATAACAAAAAGTTCTTTAGCATGATCTTTCTTCCCTATGGCAAATTGATTAAAAAGCTACACTGCACATTACGCAAATTAACTCTCGCAACAAATAATATTCAGTCATTTAATTACAGCACATTTCTGGAGGGTTGATTTGGACCTCTGATATGAGCAGTACATTGCTCTGCTTTGTCTTTTCACCTTCCTGGAATAACAGGATGTAATTATCAATATCAAGTAGGCAGCAGGCTGTAGATGAACAGGCTTTAAAACTGAGATGCATGGTTACTAGGCAACCAAAATGTGAGATTCCTATATCATTAACAGCCAAGAGAAAGTTCTGGGTGATGAAAAAAAGAGAAAGAAAAATGGACAGTGACAGTGAGATGCATACAGATCTGGATGAACAAACAAAATGGAGCAGTGAAACAAGCATGGAAAATATCAGCCAGATCTGCAGCATTTACTGAATCACAATATTATATCAGCAACGTATACATTGAAATTCATGCAGAATTGCTGACAAAGTCAATATTTCACAACTACAGAGATTTTAAATTAACGTTAAAGAGTGTAAATTCATATTGAAATCATACTGTATGGGGACTAACATATAAAATATTTTACTCCATTAACATTTAATATGATCTCCTATTTAATTGTACCACCAGTCAGTCTTGTTTTACTATAATATATTGTAAATGCATTATAAAAGCTACCTCATTTTTCTCCTACAGTCCAGTATTTTGTTTCGTCTCTGGAATAAAAGCAGCTACATGAATGTGAAAATTGGAAACAAAAATTAAACCACAAACAAAAAGACCCTTCATGATTACAAATAGCAGCACAGCTATTCATTTCTGGTTAATGATGTCAGAGTTTTTGGACAGAAAGTTTTCCAGTTTTTTTGGAATGGATGTGTCAATGGTGCTTTTTTGAAGAAAAAAAAAAGTATGGGATGCCTTTTTCTGAGTGAACAGTGCATTTTTTTTTATTTACCGGTAAAGTTTTTTCCGGTAATTATACAGCAATTTACTGGTATTACTATGTGAAAGGAGCTTTTATTTTGATATATTGATACTATTTTATTGATATTTACTATATCATAGTATTTGCTACATCATAGTAATATCACGTTAAAAAAAACTCTGCTCTATTTTACAGTGGGCTTTTATTGTGGCCAGCCCAAGGCACACCTGTGCAATAATCATGCTGTCTAATCTTGATACGAATTAACATACCTTTCACAAATATGTGAACATTGTTAGAGAGATATAGAATTAAAGTCAGAATTAAAAGCCTCCCGCTGATTTTTTTTTTTGTTTTGTTTTTTAAATATTTCCCAAATGGTGTTTAACAGAGCAAGGACATTTTCAGTCTTTTGTTTTATTTCGGCTAGAATAAAAGCCGTAATTAATTCTTTTAAAACCATTTTAAGGTCAATATTATTAGCCCCTTTAAGCTATATATTTTTTCAATGGTCTACAGAACAAACCATCGTTATACATTAACTCGCCTAATTACCATAACCTGCCTAGTTAACCTAATTAACCTAGTTAAGCCTTTAAATGTCACTTTAAGCTGTATAGAAGTGTCTTGAAAAATATCTAGTCAAATGTTATTTACTGTCATCATGGCAAAGATAAAATAAATCAGTTATTAGAGATGAGTTATTAAAACTATTATGTTTAAAATATGTTGAAAAAATCTTCTCTCCATTAAACAGAATTTTTTTTTCATACATAATTTTTTAATATGCCCCTTTTAAATATATATATATATAATTTTGATAATTAGATTCTTAGCAATTAAATTAAATTATATAGAATTATATAACAATTCTGGTATGAATTAGACTGTAATCAGATGAATGAAACCGGAGCACCTGGAGGAAACACACGTGAACACGGAGAGAACATGCAAACTCCAAACAGAAACGCCAACTGACCCAGCCAGGGCTCGAACCAGCGACCTTCTTGCTGTAAGACGACAGCACTGCTTACTGCGCCACCCTTGTAATTTAATTATTATAGCGAATTTAATTTCATTGATCAAAAATCTAATTGCAGCATATCATAAAATTATAAAATACTTATGATTTATAATAATCTATATCAAAATTCAAACATATACCAGCCATCAATCAAATATTGACAGATGCAGAATTATGAACTCTCTCTATGGGAACAAAAACGAAAGTGTTGCATTTATTTATTATTATTATTTTGATTGTATTCATTCTCCTTGATCTGAACAAGCCTTAAGATATACTATTTTTATATCTTAATTTGAATTCCTGCAGCATTGTGATTTATTTTCAGCTGCTTTGCGATTGTACGATGGTAAAATCTTTCTGTATAGCCAGCACAGATCAGTCCTCAGCTGTACGACTGAACTCTTTTCCCCTTTCAGTAACTGTATAATGTTTTGAAGCAGCCACGCTGAAGGCAGCTGTAACTTTCTGCCACTCAGCAATCTATGTTTTATTAGAAACTCCTGCACAGACCAGCAGAAAGAACACTTTTATAAAGCCTTTACATCTTTACATCTGTGAGCAGGTAATACCTCGACTCTGCAGTATGTGAAGTTTCTTTTTTTGGCTCTTTCATTGGCTCTTCCATTGCCTCTATAACTGCTTATTGAGAACCAGGGCCATGTTTTATGCATATAAGAATGTGAATAATTTAAAAAGGCATTTTTAAAAACCATGGTCACTTCTGCCAAGGTTTTGCTTATATCTCTGCAATACCATTACATGATGCAGCAAAATCTGAAAATATTTCCTTTGCATGTTTTATGTTTTATGAGGCGAGTGCGGGTAATTAAAATGATCCAACTAACTTTACTTAAAAAGCAGACAACTATGGAGCTAATAATATGCCAACACAATCTGAATTTGAATTGTGTTCATTTGAATAACTGACAATAGTAATTTAATAAATCTGAATTTTTATATGCCGTAACAAATTGTTTTGAACTTGAATTTCTGAATTTTTTGAATTTGAATTTCTTAATTTGAATTTTCTAATTTAAATTTGAATGTCAGTGGTTAGCACTGTTGCCTCACAGCAAGAACGTCACTGGTTCTAGTCCTTACCAAGCCAGCCAACATTTCTGTGCGGAGTTTACACGTTCTCCACGTGATCACTTGGGTTTCCCCCAGGTTCCCCGGTTTCCTCCCACCATCCAAAGACATAAAACTTAAAGTTAATTGACTAATCCAAATTGACACCATAGTCATGCACCTAGTAAGTAGTTAACTCTTAAGAGCAATCACTATCTATTCATTAACTACTACAGCAGGGGAGCTCTACCTAAGCTCAAACTCCCCTCTTGCCTTGCAAACAGGAGGGAGCCCCGGGCTCGAGAATCTTATGAGCTCAGGGCTCTCTCCCAGGACAGCATGCCAAACAAGCTTTATAATAAATCATCAGCTAAGTGTGAGCTCTTGAAGTTAGTTTAATTGACATTATAGTAGTTTGAACTAAAGTAATGTATAAGGAATAATTTATAGTGAAATTAGTCTGTAAAATAATGGAAAATCTACTGGTAGTTTAATACAAGGTTTTTGTATTGAAATATACAACATCGAACCAGAAAACATATCACTTTAAACTATTAAAATTGCTTATAAAAGTCACTTTTTCTGACTTTTCGAGGTTAAAAGTTGTTGGGAGAAAGATCAAGGTCCCATAATTAGAGTTCATACGGTCATAGAAAACCTGGAAAGTCATGAAATTTTGACATGGCAATTTCCAGGTTTGCAAAAGCTTTGGAAACCCACAAAGTTGTGGAAAAGTCATGGAAATTATTTAACACAATGTCTGTATACTTAAATATATGTTAGTTGTCTTTACCTCCTACTTACTCTTACTCTCACATTAGTCTAAATTAAAAAAAAACATTAATACTGTCTAAAAATAAATGTAAACTAAATAGATTGCTGCATGTTTTGTGATAGTGTATAATAAATTTGAACGTGCGTTGTTTTTCTTATTATTTATCACACATTTGTAGAGAAATGTACTGAAGTCTTGAAAAAGTCATAGAATTTTAGTAGAAAAAATGTGCATGAACCCTGCATGATGCAATTCAAAAGTATAAATAAACATGGAAAAATAAAAACATCACACAAAATATGGAAAACTGCTAATGTACGGATATTTTTTACAGTGTAGGATCGTTTTGTACTCGAGTTTGTGGTGTCTATCATTTTCAAAATTATATTAGGTTTAATAAAAAATATGTGTGCACCCAGCCTTAAAGGTGGCAGTCAATTTAACAGTTATCAACATCGTGTGCCTGGTGAGTGCTCCGAACGAGAAATGGATGAGTCAGTGTAATAACGAGCGCTGCTTAATGCAGGCATGGAAAGTCCTGCTGAGTCTTGAGCAGTAATGACATGATTCAACCAAACCAAACATCAAATCACATGAAAACTCCCGAGAAAACTCCTGCTCGGTCTCAAGAAGTGAGTGATCTCATTTCTGCAGCTCATCTTTGCTAGAAACAATGAATCACGTTCTCAGAATTGATGTATAAAGTTGATTCTCAGCCATGAAACCATGACAAGTGTTATCTCTGACTGATGAGGCACTGCATTCACACAAAATAACACACACTCAAAGGGACTTTGGATTAAAGCAATTTTACTTTCAGCAATCAGTTTACAGTGTGTATTGTATGGAAATCAAAACCATGACCTTGTTGTTGTTAAAAGCATACTCTACTGTTTACACTTGATCCATTATAATCTGGCAACCCAGGTGTCCAGATCAAATTGGATGTTTTGTTGTAGCTGCCAATTTCAAAAAACAATCATTTATTCACTAGGTATATGTTGCTAAAGTATCTAAAGCCCAATATAACATTTAAAGAGCCCCTATTATGTGTTTTTGAAAATGACCTTCCATGTAGTGCGAACACAGCTCTAAGTGAAGTGAAATATCCAGCTAAGGCTTAAATCTGAAAGTGTGCAGTGTTTAAAACTATTGATTCATCTACAAATGAGTCGACTCATTGTGCTTCAAATGAATCGTCTTGATAACGAGTCTTTAGCAGTGCCGGCGTGACGTGGATATGAAACATATGCCCCGACCAATTGTTGCGCAAACCCGGGAAAATTTAACCCCCCACAAACACTGTAGCAAAGAAGGAGAACACTGTAGCAGATGCCGGTTGAATCATGTCGCGAAGATGCTGTGCTCAGCTGGATATTATTGGAAGTGTGAGGGGAAAGTTAGTGTTATTTTCTCTACCCAAAAATTAAACTGTGAAGAGTCAGTGGTTGAGGTTAATTTTCGTAAAAATACCTCCGCATTATAGCCCCCAGCCTTGTGCTGTGTTCCTGTCATTTTTCAGTTTCATTTTTAGAGTGCTTCAGCAATCTACACATTTACAACGGGGGATTCATTGGTCATTTGTTAAAGGAAGGATCAGAAAAGACTATTGATGTGTGGGACTTTGTCAGTGCTCGACAGTAACTTTACAGTACACAGTTCAAGGATCAATTTCTTCCTTCATCTTTGTAAGTGTACGTAAGTGCGATTAAAATGGCTGCCTCCTTGTTTTCTCTAGCTTGCAAATTCTGTATTTAATTGTGTTTTGTTACTTGTAACCGCTTGTAGTGTATCTGGTTAACTCATATTCTCATATCGCGTCTAAAGCCACGTTGAAAACATGACGTGTGCCGCTTTGTTTACGGATTTAAATTTGTGAGCTTGCGATTTACTGCCGATTTGTCATTGCTATGGCCACCGTCAACTGTTCCTACACATGTGTGGCAGTCAAGTTTCAAAATAGTTCAGCTTTTGCTGCTGTGTGGATTAATACTCAATGTAATGTATGGGCTGCTCGATTATGGGAAAAATCATAATCACGATTATTTTGGTCAAAATTGTGATCACGATTATTCAAAATGATTATCAGTTGATATATTTGATATATAGTTGATATATTTAAAATTATTCACCCTCCTGTAAATTTTATATATATAACCCGATATATATATATATAACCCGATATATATATATATATATATATATATATATATATATATATATATATTTTTTTTTTTTTTTTAAAGCAATATATACTTTAAGCAATATTTATATTTTTATTGTCTGCAGAAGAAGCTACTGTTATACAATGACTTGCCTAATTACCCTAATTAAGTCTTTGAATGTCACTTTAAGCTGAATACTTGTATCTTGTAAAATATCTACAGTAGTAAAATATAATGTACTTTACATCATAGCAAAGATAAAAGAAATCAGTTATTAGAAATGAGTTATTAAATCTGTTATGTTAAAAATGGGTTGAAAATGAATATTTGCATTAAACAGAAATTGGAGGGGAGGGTCGCTAATAATTCAGGAGAGCTAATAATTCTGACTTCAACTGTATATATGCACAGTTATTTTCCAAAAGAGGGTGGCGGGAGATGGGTCTGACATGTGAGAGATGGGTCTGAAATACAGGAGACTCCCGGGAAAAACGGGAGTGTTGGCATGTATGCTCACACATACACTCTGCACTACTTCAATATTGTTGATAAGCCGTGGTGGGCATTTCTTTCTGTCTTGCGCTGAACGCTGTCAACCAATCACAACAGATGGGGTCATCGGTCCAATCAGCACAGATTAGCATCGCGCTAAGGAGGGATTTGGGAACAAATGAATCACTGAACGAATCATATGGGAGTCGCTGGGATAATTAGGTAAAAATTAATGCATATTATAAGACAATGAAAGTGTTTTTTGACCTTGCATGCATATCAGAACCCCAAAACCAAAATATGACCCTTTTTAATGTATAATAGGGCCAAAAAGTGGGAGAATGGAGAGATTAACCCAGCAGACACACAACGTCAGTGATGTTAATATAAGGTTAGATTTAGGTTGTGACGTCAGGATTCAATGTCTAGTCAGCATCTAAGGACAACGTTATTTTGATGTCCAATAACGATGTCAAATGATGTTGATATTTGGTTGATTTTAGGCTATTTTGGAAATTGACAAAAATCCAACATTGAGCCAACATCTTAAACAAACATCACATTGATGTAAAATACTGACATTTATTCATCAGGTATGGCAACCAAAATCCAGCTTATTATGATAGATGTCATAATGTCCACACAACATAAAGCTGTAACATCATTAGACATTGATATTTGGTTGATTTTAGGATGGAAATTGGACATTATCATCGTCCTGGATTTGGATTCTGATGTCAACCTGATTTTCATTTCCAAACAAAATGCAATATCCCCACAACGTTGGGGTACAACATAAATCTGACATCATGTTTGACATTCTGTGCCTGCTGGGAAGATTGATCCCTATTCAGGTGGATCCACAAAAAGCATTTCACCTTGAAAAGAAACACTACACATTTGTGTGCATACAGTTCCGTTGTCCACCATTGTTGTTTTGGTTCCCAAGCATTCATGCATCCCCATAGACCACAGGTTACTAATAGGCAGACCGCAATCTGGGTCCAGACCCAGAATGTGCCCCATTTGGACCCAGACCTGGGCTTTATTCTGCACCTGAAAGCTCCCACTATTTATACACTCTTTCTTTACCTGCTGTCCAGTTAGAACAGTTTTCTTCCCGACCCAACTGTTCCCTCTAAATTAAGATGAGAGAGTTAAGCCAGTCTTCCACAATCGAGCCGAATGGTTGTCTTTGCTTAAGCTTTATGTTCTCTTTGGATTTGGGCCAGTCAGCATTATCACGGTTTCATTTTCCACAGTGGTGATAACTCTAGGTAATGCTTGGCTTTTTGCATCAGTAACGCATAACGTAAAGAGAATAAATGAATACTCTAAAACCGTTCAATTGTAAAGATGTGCTGACATTTATTAATTCATTCATTATCCTCCCAGGTAGCAAAGAATTCTGGCACAGATTTGGCATAAATCTGGCACAGTAGGTATTCATCCGGCACTGGCATACAGCATGTGGGCCAAACATAGCCCTGGTTTGGCAGAGTTGGCACCGTCTTTAAGGTGGCACACAATACTTGGACCAGGTGTCAAATGCATTATTTGGCCCAAATGTTAATAATTGATTTGTGGGCCTTATAAGTTTGGCCTATCTTGACCCACATTTAAAATACATTTTTATTATTTTCAAATAAAAGAAAACAATGTCTACAGATCAGGTCGCTTTGAGAAAAAGTACACACATAGTATGCTTAAAGCACAATGATTCATGGGTTTATCAATTTCATTGCAGACGTAACACATCACCATATATGGCCCAGTTAAGTCTCAGTTATGGGTTATTAACTTGACTTGGCCCAGATATGGTCCATGTTTGGCCCTTGTCTAGAAGCCAGACTTGGTCAAGTCATGTACCGTTATTCACTGCGGCATGAGGGTCAAGCAAAAGCTGGTTGTATGGGCCAGAGATATTTTGCTACGTAGGCTTCGGCTTAGTCCCTTTATTCCTCAAGGATCACCACAGCGGAATTAACCGCCAACTTTTCCAGCATATGTTTACACAGCAGATGCCCTTCCAGCAGCAACCCAGAACTGGGAAACATCCATACACTCTCACATTCACTGCGGCCAATTTAGTTTATTCAATTCACCTACAGCGCATGTCTTTGGACTGTGAGGGAAACCCACATGAACATGAGGAGAACAGGCAAACTCCACACAGAAAAGCCAACTGAGCTGGGGCTCAAACAGTGAACTTCTTCCAATAATGTGACAGTGCTAACCACTGAGCCACCATGTCACCCATTGCTGAGGTTTACTATCTACATAATTGGTTGAAACTGAAAAGGGGAAATGGAAGGTTTTCCTTTGTGATTTTTAAATAAGGTTAAGCACTTTATTTGAACATACAATTTAAACAAATTCTCAGTTCAATGTTACATGTCAAAAAAATCAAAAAGATATATATATATATATATATATATATATATATATATATATATATATATATATATATATATATATATATATATATATATATTGTCAAAATGTTTTTGAGTTGTAGTGAATTCATTGTATGTGCATAGAGCTATACACTGGACACATGATGTACCTGCCCCATTTTTCAACATTCCCAGTTTTTGTACCAAATTTTTGTAGATTACCCATAAATAGTGGCAGTACAGTTTTCAAAAACATGCATTTTGTTACCTGATTTATAAAGTTTGGCCCCCAAAGCTCTCTTATCAATTACGATGCTTTAAAAGTTTTCAGTTTCATACTCAGTATGCTTTTGAGTTATTACCCCTACACTATCAACATCAAAATATAATAAGCATTTGCTAATGACTAAATGTGAATGTAATGGTCAACAGCAGTCGGCAGATTATTTTCCCATTGGAACCCAACATGATCTATTAGCAGAACTAATAATATAAAACATATTTATTATTACAAAAAACTATGACTAAAATGAACCAATTTTAATTCAAACAAGACAGAAATCTACTAACTAGCTTAGATCAGTTTTTTCCTGGCTGTCACCATTAGAAATTTGGCCAGTCCACTTGATCCTTCACTGACTCTGGATATTTAGTCAACTCTCAGAGTTTTTTTTTTCCAGCTTGAACATATAGCCTTTGAATAGGCTTGACCTCAAAATATGCTAAGCTATGTACACTTTTATAACATCATGCCTGCAATTCTCTTTTTGCTGGATTACAAGCACAAAATCATTTTCCGCTTACAGTATATTCAAAGCTCTATATAATAATATGCTCTGCTAGTATATTAACCCACACTGATCAATCTACTTACATCACCACCTTCATAACATATGGTGTGTTTTCAATATTCTGATTACAAAAAGATGATGCAAAAATAAATACAGGTATCAAATGGGTCTAATATCTTTTGAGCTTGATAATTTTCTACAATTTACAGAGATAGTTGAAAATGCATTCACATTGCTCTTATAGTGCTAATGTTTCTGTGGCCAAATTTGTTTAACTAACTGAGCACATGATCATTATGTAATGCGTCGGAAGCTTTGCATTCAAGTACTCCAAGGATATACCTACTAACAAGTTAATTTGGATATTGATGTCAGGTGATGTTCGGTAAAGTCACTTTTGTTGGCGTAATGTAATGTTATGTGTGTATTTGTATAGCACATTTATTATGTATGGCCATATACCCAAAGTGCTTTACAGTCATAGAGGGGGGGGGGGTGGGGGGTCTGCAGCATCCACTTGGATGACGTGACAGCAGCCACAGGACAACAGCACCAGTGCACTCACCACAAATCACCAGGCACACAACATCATAAGATGTTAATATTACGTTAGATTTAGGTTGTGGCGTCGTGACCAAAATTCAAGCCTAGCCAGTGTCTAAGGACAACGTTATTTTGATGTTCAATAATAACATCAAATGATGTTGATATTTGGTTGATTTTAGGTTGTGTTGGTAAGTGACCAAAATCCAACATTGAGCCAACATCTTAAACCAACATCATATTGACGTCATATACTGACATTTATTCATCAGGTATGACAACCAGAATACAGCGTCTGATAGACGTCATAGTGGTGACATCCACACAACGTCAAGCTGTAACATCATTAGACACTGATATGTGGTTGATTTTAGGCTGGACGTTAACCACAGTCAATTTGGTCAATTACAGCCATTATGAGTAAGGGCTTATGGAGGGAATTTGGCCAGGACACCAGGGTTACACCCGTACTCTTTACGAAAAGTGCCATGGGATTTTTTTTTTATGTCCACAGAGTGTCAGGACCTCGGTTTAAAGTCTTATCTGAAAGATGACGCTCACTGAGAGTATAGTGTCCCCTTAACTATACTGGGGCATTCGGACTCAAGTAGACCACAGGTTGATCGCCCCCAGCTGGCCTCACTAACACCTCGTCCGATAGCAACCCAGTTTTCCCATGTGGTCACCCATCCAGGTACTGATCAGGCTCAGCTCTGCTCAGTTTTAGTGAGCCACTGGTCTTGGGCTGCAGGGTGATATGGCTGTTCTCACAGCTCTGCCAGTGAGAGTGGTTTAGCTCAAGTGCATTAAATTAAATGAAAATAGTAAATGAAAAGCATCTTGAAGACAATGGGAGATGGGGGTTTGATTGGTCAGAAGATTTAATGATCAATTGGAGTATGAGGTGACATCAATAAAATGGATCCATTTAGGCACACGTGACAAACTGCAGGGTTTTGATGTTTATATTAAGTTTATTAATTCTAAATGTGAATTTTCTCACTGTTTTGGAGTACAGTAGCTTACAGATATCCTAAATATACTGATATTAACACCCCCCCCCCCCCCTCCTAAATTTATTTCATGGGTCTTTAAAGGATATCATTAACATGGGAGGCATTTTGACAGAGCTTTGATTATCTTGCACATCCCTACAAACAAACCCACCCCAGCAAACAACTCAGAAACCTTAGTTCGATTTGAGACTGCAAATGCTTGCTTGTGGTCAGAGGGACGTCACGAGGAGCCCGTGTGCCAATTCAGCGGTAATGTATTCCGGCTTGAGAGTGTGTGCTTTCTGAGCCAGGCGGAGGGCCGAGACAGATTGCCATAGACAATGAGTGCAAAAGAGAACTGTCCATTGCAAACAGTAGATTCGTCGGGGTAATTGGACCGTGCATTAGAGAGGGGCCGCCTGCCCCTTAATTGCTCTACAGACATCTATTACTGCAGAGCAACGAGAATTATTTCAAAAGGTCTGGGCTCTGGAACAAGAGCAGGGAATAAAGAGGGGGAGGAACGAGAAAGGCATAAAGTGGAGAGAGTCTGCTGGTGGATACAGGGATCTCACACTAGAGGTCTCAGCTATAATATCTTCTGTTCCAGAATGTTCCGGAATTCGAGAAAAGAATCGTGATGTGTTTTTATCTATCACACTTGAACAAAAAAGGTGTCTTGGTGTCATCACAGGACTTATCCAGAAGGTCTTCTTTGGAAAGCTAATGAGCAGCAGCATTCAGGAAGATGTAAAGATATTCATGGAGATGAAGGTTTTGTTAGGATGTCTTGAATAGGATGTTCTGGCCTTTGTAAAAGGAGGGCTGAATTCGGATAAATAATATAATTTTTTTTTCTGATTTTCAGAGCTGGAGATATTACCATATAGATGGAACATTTGGAACTTTAAAATTTAGAAAACTGCTGACAATTAAGTTTTTCCATCCTTCTTCTTTTGTTGCTTTTTAAAAAAGATTTTATATACAGTATCTAGTTTTTATAACATTATGATTAATATAACTGGTGTTGGTTAGTTACTTTTGAAAGTAATACATTACAATATTGAGTTAATCTCCTAAAAAAGTAACTAGTTGCGTTACTTAGTTATTTTTTATGGTAAGTAATGTGTTATGTTACTTTTGCGTTACTTTTTCTGACCTGGCTGAGGCTTGATCTCTTTCAGAACTTGCAAGGTTTTTTTTTTTTTTCTTTTTTTTTGTTTTAATAGAGGAGCTCTGCAATGAACAGCACACTGTATAACCTGTATAAATGCCTTATTTATCTTTAAAAAACAGATTGAATAATAATAATGTAGGATAAATGTTATCTTCTGAAAACTTCCTGAGCCCAGAGCTATACATGGCATATATACTGAGTAATGACGGTTTGAAGCAAAGTGTTTGCTGCTTTTGTACTTTTTGTCTAATTAGTGAAGTACAAACCATTTTCAAGTACAATTCCTTTTCTTCCATGTGTTCAAAATAATCAGTGGTGGAAAGAGTACTGAAAAATCTACCATTACTTGCCTAAAAATGTAGTGCAAGTAGAGTAAAAGTATCTGTTGTAAATATTACTCAAAGTATGAGTAAAAATACCTTTCAAAAGTACTCGAGAGTAGTGAGTTGTGAGTATTAATCTGTAAAAAGTTGATGCATTTACATGTAATTTGTGAATGTGTGTAAACATAACATTCTGTAGTGCATTTAGTTATTGCCCAGCAGGCACACAACATCATAAGATGTTAATATTAGGTTAGATTTAGGTTGTGACGTTAGGTGACCAAAATTCAAGCCTAGCCAGTGTCTAAGGACAATGTTATTTTGATGTTCAATAATAACATGATGTTGAATAATGATGAACAAATGATGTTGATATTTGGTTGATTTTAGGTTGTGTTTGTAAGTAACCAAATTCTAACATTGAGCCAACATCTTAAACCAACATCATATTGACGTCAAATACTGACATTTATTCATCAGGTATGATAACCAGAATGCAACGTCTGATAGACGTCATAGTGGTGACATCCACACAACGTCAAGCTGTAACATCATTAGACATTGATATGTGGTTGATTTTAGGCTGGACGTTAAACACTGATGTTGGGTTCTGATGTCAACCCGATTTTCATTTCCAAACAAAATGCAACGTCCCCATGACATTGGGATACAACGTCTATCTGACGTCATGTTGATGTTTAAGGCCATTTTGGTCATCATACAGTAAACATCTGTCATCTTCTCATCAGTGACACGCATGTAAACATTCTCTGGGTCAATGCGTGTAAAGATTTTGGACATCTTGGACACTTTTGCTTCCAAACAGTTTTCTGCAATTATAAATCGCACATGTTTTGAGGTAGTTCATTATGATGAAATTTACCTTCTATGTACGATCTGATTGGACAGGAATCAAAGGACTGATTTTTCTAATGCCCATAGACAAGAAAAAATATAGTAGTGACTGCAGGCTGAAGGAAAGTAGTGGAGTAAAAGTACCAATACTGCACTAAAAATGTACTCAAGGGTAAGTAAAAGTACACATTTATAAAACTACTTAGTAAATTACAATTTCTCAGAAAAACTACTCAATTACATTAATTTGAGTATTTGTAATTAGTTACTTAACACCACTGGAAATAATGAATGCATTCTCTCATCTCAATTTTAATTTAGCAGTTTACCTTTCAAAAGCAAATTAACCAAAAAAAGTAACTCAAATATTATTACATATCTCAAGTTACTTGTAAAGCGTTACCCCCAACACTGGACATAACAACATTAATAGTTGTAATTAGTAATTCTTCTTAAACCATTTTTGTTACAGTACCATTCAAAAGTTTGAGGTCATTCGATTTTCATATTTTGAAAGAAAAACAGTGTAAAGAACTGTTTCTGTCAATATTGCCTGGATGTAGCCTTGATTATGAAAGCTGAAACTGCAAGTCTCGTAAGTGCAATGTCAGACACAATGTACTCAATGGAGCTAGTGACATCACTGTGAGGGTTAGGGGTGGGATTAGGTGTGTGCAGACAGACAGACAGATAGACAGATAGACAGACAGACAGACAGACAGATAGACAGATAGATAGATAGATAGATAGATAGATAGATAGATAGATAGATGGACGGACAGATAGAACTTAAAAATCTAACATCGGAGTATTAATCTAATATCTGAACCAACACAGGAGCTGATGAGCCCTAACCAGAGAACACACACACACACGCACACACACACTTCAGTATTAGTGGCATGAGCTGAGTCTCTGCGCTGCTGACACTGCACACCTGCACGGCCCCAGAGACTTAAGGAACAGAAGAGGAGGAAGGAGGACCTCTTTATAGAAGCGTTTCCCATTTAATTAAAAACTAGGCCACTGCAGATACATAGACGAAGAGACGCCTTCATATCTGAAAAAAGACACTGTCCCTGTGACTTACATCAAATATAGGCTAGGTTAAAGATAGAGCTACTGTAGAGGGGGCTAAAGAATTAGCTTCTGTGCTCAGGCTGGCGCACACTGACCCCACATGTGTATTAGCACAAGTTTTAGACCTCTTTTAGGCCCAATCCTAATTCTATTTTTGTACCCCTAACCCTTCCCCTTGGCCCTTAAAACCGAGTGCGAAGGGGAAGGGCTTCAAAATTTACCCCTAAGAAATGGGACAGCACTACAGCACCTGCACACATCATCATATGTCATCGCGATCTCTTGCTTCATATGAGATCGATGATCACGACTGCTGTAGTTATTCCAGTTGTGTTATTTTTTGGTGTTTATCCTCAGGAAATCACTGAAGGCATATATTATGTTATCATAACGATCTAATGTGGCAATAAGATCATAACTATACTGCACATTTACACAGTGACCATATTCAGTGTAAGCACACAAAAACAACATTAACCTTCCTGACGTGTTCGGGTCAAATCTGACCGATTTACAACTTAAATCACTCATAAATATTGTGTTTTACATTTGATTGCCTCAAGGCCTTATGATATCCTCCACACTATGCACTTGAACATATAAAAGTGATGATCATCTCTTTCATTGAATTTTGACTGTTTTAATCAACCTTGTTACACTTGTAGTGTTCCCGGTCAAAAGTGACCACCATAGGAAATGAATGGGTATCCAGGCTACATTCATTCATTAGACAGAAAACATCCCCACACACACTACCCCAACTCATTCACTCACTCACTCACTCACTCACTCATTTCAGACTGAACAATGTCTTTTGCAGGTACACATCTCTTTTACGCGCTCATGTGCTGATCTTCCAGCCTGATCCAACCAGGAAACATAACTATTTTACATTTTGTTAGTTTAGTGGCTAACTCATATGAGTTCAGTCGTAGCAAATTGTACAAAACTGTATGAATGAGATCGTACAAATTCATATGGATTAGCCACTAAATCAATAAGTTATGAATTTCTATGAATGTGTTGGATCCTCCAATGTGAATCAACTTCCTGATAAAACAGTGTATCATATCTTCACAGACTGGATGTATGTTATGTGAATCCATCTGTGTGTCTTTCTTTCTTTCTTTCTTTCTTTCTTTCTTGTCTTATTTTACTCTTTTTGTTAATTTATTTATTTATATCTCTCTCTGGAAGGAAGCACAGAGAAGGAATCTTGTTCCCTTTCTTTCTTTCTTTCTTGCTTTCTTTTTTTTTTCAGTCTCCGTTCAGCCAATCTCTGAGTCTAGCAGGAGCACTTTTAGCTTAGCTTATCTTAGCAACAAATGACCAAAGTATAACTAGTGCTAGTTCTGTGTCCATGGTCACTGTATATACCCTCTGTCACTATTCCCTATATTAATAGTAGTTAAAATCCGCTTCATTTGCGTGACAAATTTACTTCAGAACAGACGCGGATTTGCGTCATGGGCAGGTCTTCTGTCTGCCCGGTGACTGTAGCTGTAATTCAGTTAATACGAAACTTAAAACGTTGAAGTGGTTTAAAACCTTTCATCGATGTCCTAAAAGTATAGAACAACACTCATTCTTGTCTTAGGGCAATTATTTTTGATTCTCTTCATGTTGACTACTATGCCCAACCGAAAGACCGATTAAAAAGACAATCAACGATTATTAGAGCTCTTGGTTCTATTTTGTTGTCTTTTTGTCTATTGCCTCCATTATCTGCTGTCTTCTAAGGGTTGGTGTGATTTCACCAAGAAGGACATGTTCCTGGGTTAACATCTATGTTGATCCTGGAACAACATTCCAATCAGGAAATTGGTTTACAGTTTATGTTAAGCTTATGCTTACAGTAAGGAAGATGTGCTTCTAAATCATCATTATCCAATAATTAATCTCCTCTGATTTGGGGTAGTAAGGGTTAGGTTTTTGGTATGGATTATACTTTCAAACAGGGATGATGTTCTAGGATCAACATAGATGTTAATCCAGGAGATTAATCCAGAATCCTAGGATCACATCTTACATTGCAAAATCACACCTACCTTAAACATTTTCTTTGTTGAAGTGTTACAAGCCCCAAACCAAAACAATCAACCTACAAGGAGAATCACAACATGACCAATTCTAGTCCACTACACTCTCAGAAATAAAGGTACGCAAGCTGTCACTGGGGTGGTACCTTTTCAAAAGGTACAAATTTGTACCATAAAGGTCTATATTAATACCTCAAGGGTACATATTAGTACCTAAAAAGTACGAAACTGCTCCTCTTAAATTTTTTTAGGTACTAATATATACTTTTGAGGTATCATTGTGGACCCTGTAAGTACAAATGTGTCCCTTTTGAAAAGGTACCACCCAATGACAACTTGTGTACCTTTATTTCTGAGAGTGTACGGTATCATATTTTAAACTTTAGTTTAGCGGTGTGAACATAAACAACATCTCTGAATGTAACACGCTCAAAGTTCAATGCAAAGGGAGAGTTTGGCTTTTACAGAGTTAGCTTAGCAAAGCCTACAGCAAACAAATTTATGGACTACAAAAAAAAAAACAACATCCGGGCTAGTGAGATCACAGGGGCTTCCGGTTACCTCCATTCACCTCACGCACACACCCTGCACAGCGAAGGAAATGCATGTGCTTGTAGGGGAGTGATGTGGAGCCAATCCGGGAATCACAGCCCATTATGTTAGCAGACCAATCAGAGCCTCTTGAGGGCGTGTCTTTTCAGAGGAACTAGGAAATATGCTGTTTTCATGTTAACTGAGTAGCTGTAAAAAATAATGGTATTTTCTACAACTGAAGCATGAGCACACATTGCTTTGCATCTTATAAACACAACCAAGCCATAAAAATACACTGTGGACCACCCTTTTAAAAAAATCTGATAAAAGACCAGAGGTAAAGGTGCTGATTGTATCTATAGAAACAAGTTTGTAGCATGAACATTTGAGTATTGTTTTGAATGACAAAATCTTTAAATTAGATGCTAATGGTCTAATTCGATTGATTAATCTATGCTAAACTAAGCCATATATGATGCCGCCAGACCCACGGATGGATTCAAAAAATTGAATATGAGGGAGTTGTAAAATGACTTATAGTCCAAAAAGAAGAGAATTCCTACTGTATAACAACCACCTCCGAATTTACAATAAATGATTTGGTCCCTACTTTATATTAAGTGTCCTGAACTACTATGTACTTGCATCAAAAAACAAATACAATGTACTTACTGTGTTCAAAATGTATTTGACAGCATTTGTGGTGCTCTTGAGTTGGGATACAGGTATGGTTATGGACAGGTTTGGTGGTATGGGTAGGTTTAGGGGGTGGGTTAAGGTGTAAGGGAGGAACAACAGTGAATTTACAACTGTTCTTTCACTCATTCATTTTTGTTTCGGCTTCGTCCCTTTATTAATCTGTGGTCGCCACAGCGGAATGAACCGCGGACTTATCCAGCATATGTTTTACGCAGTGGATGCTTTACGCAGTGGATGCCTTTCCAGCCGCAACCCATTACTGGGAAACATCCATACACTCTCATTCACACACACTCATGCACTCTATGGTCAATTTTAGCCACTTAACAGAAATATTGTACAGTATAGAATATAAAGTCATGGTGCAGTGGAAAAATAATTATTATTGTGTATGACTCCCATAAGCTTAAACGACTGCATCCATACATCTCTGCAATGACCTAAATAACTTATTAATAAAGTCATCTGGAATGGCAAAGAAAGCATTCTTGCAGGACTCCCAAAGATCATCAAGATTCTTTGGATTCATCTTCAATACCTCCTCCATCTAACCCCAGACATGCTCAATAATGTTCATATCTGGTGACTGGGCTGGCCAATCCTGAAGCGCCTGGACCTTCTTTGCTTTTAGGAACAGGAATGTGGAGGCTGAAGTGTAAGAAGGAGCCCTATATCCTGCTGAAGAATCTTCCCTCTCCTGTGGTTTATAATGTAATGAGCAGCACAAATGTCTTGATACCTCAGGCAAATGTTGACTCAGGCTCAAGCTAATGCTCAGGCTAATGCTCTGCAGATCTCTCGCACACCCTCATACTGAATGTAACCCCAAACCATAATTTTTTCCTTCACCAAACTTGACTGATTTCTATGAGAATCTTGGGTAATACAGTTCCAATACAGCTTCAGCAGTATTTGTGATGATTGGGATGCAGTTCAACAGATGATTCATGGGAAAAATATATCTTCTGCCACTTTCCCAAATGATCAACATGAAGTCAAGTTATTATTTGTTGCTCTTACAACTATTGCAATGTCCAATCTAACATTAAGCCCTAATCTGAACTCTTGATTTATATACATTTTCAGTTTTCATGCAGACCATCCTTCTTTTAAGTATTACCCAAATTCCCACCCAAATTAACAATTAAGAGTACAAACTATATTTAATACATATAAACGGATGTTAAACCACTACTGGTAATTTCTCTCTAAAGGTAAAACACAAGACGAATGTGTACGGAAGGATTTCCCTGCAACGTGTGGGCACTCCCCATTTGTAACGCAGGGCCATTAATCAACATACACACTGTTCCCAGCCTCTCTGCTGACAGCGGAAAACACACACAACTCCATAAGCTCCTACGATGTGCAGTACTGCTCCCGGTAAAATACAAGCTGCGAGTTGTAACAAAGGAAGAGGGAGGTCGCCATACTTCCTGAGACAGAGAGAAAACACCCCACCAAAAAACCCTCACAAAAACATGAATGAGAACACTATAAATACAGTCCCAATGAGAGCACAGAGAAATAGCACAAACGCCGGCCCCTGAGATTTACACTTACAACACAAGCACACACACACACACACAGATATGCATACAGAAAGGTCATAGTTAATTTTCAATCACAGTGGGCAAAGGGGAAATGCGATTTAGGAATTAAAACAGCAGGGAGGGTGGCTGACGCAGCTATACAAACTCATCTGGACAAATGTCAAACACATAAATACAAATATATATACACTAGGGCTGTGTTATATCACAGATTATGGAATGGTCGGTTGCATTTCATGCTTAGTGGATCCCAATTGGACTGAAGCTGAAGACGTCTGCAATACTCATTTAAAAACATGAATCATGATTCAAGTTTGTCATTAACTGTTTGTAACCTTTTGATTTTATTGGTCAGTTTTTAAATTTATCTTGTCAGATTTTTTTAATCAATCTAAATCTAAATAATATCTGATTTAATCACACTGTAAAAAAAAATCCGTTATTTTACGTTTTTTTTTCTGGCAGCTAGGTAAATTACAGACATTTACCATAAAATAACAAAAGGTAAATTACAGAAATTTACCAAATATTTTAATTTCAGGAAATTTCTGTATTTAAAAGTTATTATTTTACAGTAAATGTCTGTAATTTAACGGCCATTATTTTACATTTTTTTCTAGCAGCTAGGAGAATCAATGCAGCTCCATACTCCACAAAATAGATGAGTTAATATGAAGTTTTTAAAACACATTGGTTTTATTGATAAATATATTTTTGCTCTGGTTACTAACTTAAAAGTGTAGTCTACCAATATCAGGTGGTATTTTGAACAAATGTAGAGCAACTTCAAAATAATTTCACTTTAAACATAAATTGCACGTAGTTACTTTTAAACCCGTCAGTAGTGTCAAAAGTAACACAACAATATTTGCTAAATTTACTATATTTACTAAATTTTGCTATATTTATTGCAAAACAAAACATTTTACTGCATTTAATTTCAAGAGTTCACACTTAGATATTGCTTGATAATAATAGCAGGTTTGGCATGTTGTCCCAGGAGAGAGCCTTGAGCTCGGAGATAATTGAGCCCAGGGTTCCCGCCTGGTCAATGAGCATGTGAGGGGGTACGAGATCAAGAAGTTCTCGAGAGCTCCCCCTGGTAAAGGACGAAAGGAGGAGATGGGGTGGATGGGGGGATTCTTCAAAAAAGGAAGATGAGGGAGTAATGTTAGTCAAGCTATTTATAGTGAGTTTGCAATGATCCGATTGGCTTACCACTGATAACGAATGAGAGACCAGCTGCGATCAATCATATCACATGCTCTTCTCGAAAATAGTTTGTGAAACTTCACTTCAAGAGTTCACACTAAGATATTGTTTGATAATAATAGAAGGTTTGGCATGCTGTCCAGGGAGAGAACCCTGAGCTCGGAGATAATTGAGCTCAGGGCTCCCATCTGGTCAATGAGCATATGAGGCGGTACGAGATCAGGAAGTTCTCGAGAGCTCCCCAAAATGCTTAATGACTCGGGACAGCAACCGTGTATTTGAAGAAACTCCGCAAAAGGCTAGAAATGCTATATCCGGCTGCTGGATATAGTGGTTGGGAAAGGAAAAAATAAAGAGAGCTCCTGCGGGAGCAAAGGGTGACACAGACACCTGCATGAGCCCGAGCAGGGTTGAGGTGTTTGGGCATTTTTCCAAAAAATTAAGATGAGGGAGTAATGTTAGTTGGACAATTTATAGTGAGTTTGGAATCATCCGATTGGCTTACTAATGATTACGGATGAGAGACCAGCTGCGATCAATCATGTAACGTGCTCCTCTCGAAATTTGTTTGTGAAACTTCACTTAAAATTTCAGTTCCACCAAAAGTTTCAAAAGCAACCAAACAATGCAATATGTTAACATTTACTACAATTTGGAATATTTATGATTATTATTATTATCATTTGAGTGATGCATGAAAAGAGAAACACTACTTGTAATAAGAAAAAAGAACCGCTGCAATAAATTACTTGACTTAAAAACTGAAATTTCATGTTAACCGTTTCATGGAACGGTCCTGAAATCAGGTGATATCTGTCAGCTCCATCAAGGGTTGCATGCTGAATGTGCTGTTATAGCCTGGAAATCAAATGTTGTCAGGGTTTTGAGAAAATCGCTTTGTTACTTTTGTCCCTGCTCTCCCTATACATCTGCTTTGTTTCATTTATGTTTAACTAACAAATATCAATCACATCAAATGTATTAGTGAAATTATGTTCAAAGTATGTATTCCAAATGGATGGAAGTTTTGTATGCAATCAGAACACATGCATTTTATTATAGTGTAAATTTACACTGTAATAAATAACAATTCTATGTTCTGATTCAACTTCATCGAGCTTGAAGACATAAAATAATCACGTCATTTCAATCAGAAATGCAGCACAAGACAATTTTAGAGCATTTTAGCTTAGCTTAGCATAAATCATTGAGTTGGATTAGACCATTAGCATCTCGCTCAAACAATTCTAAAAAGAATTTTAATAATTTTCCTATATAAAGCTTGACTCCTCTGCAGAAAATGAAAAGTTGCTATTTTCTAGATTGATAATATAGGAACTAAACTCTCATTCTGACCTAATTATCAACAAACTTTGCTGCCGTACCATGGTTGCAGCAGGCGTAACGACAGTACAAGCAGAACCAGAAGCTTTTAATACAAAAAAAACAATGTTTTGCATTTTTGTGAGAAGCTAATGGTCTAATCCGATTCAATGATTTATGCTAAGCTAAGCTGAAAGTGCTCCCATTCAGCTGGAATTAATGCATTTAAAAATGGTATGAATGGTATAAAATGAGCCTGTTTCCTAAAGTGTTCCTTTAAGAAGTTTACTTATATTCCATGCTGACTTAAAGCGACAAAGGAAAGCAAGAAGATGTTCAATATATATACAGTAAAGTGTGTGACGTAACCAGAGCAACGGATCATCTCCTCCACTGCATTACGCTGCACAAGTCTGTCAAGGTCACAAACAGTGTCACTCTCAGTGCTGATACTGGGAGACATGACCCTCTGCTCCCTATGGTACACATGACAGCGACAGGCGAATCTATTTTCCCGAGCAAACATCAGTCCAAGCGTGGCCTCCCAGACCCACTAACATATTATTAATGAGTCAGGACACTGTGATGTTTAGGAAACATGTTGTTTCTCATTACTGCACAGCTACAAACAGAATGCCACAGTGGGCCGCTGCCACAGTTCCCTGGACATAGCAAGGAAAGGTAGGGAATACTAATGCAGGGCTTACGCACAAATGCACTCACACACACAAAATCTGATGCCCTGAGCAAAGCTGGAACCGGCTTGGAGGAGCAAGGCTTGCCATTTTCCACCAGGCTGCTGATGCCAATGGGAAGCAGTAAAAAGAGGAGCTTCTCTACAAACCGCCCACTGAGAATGCATTCTAAATGATGACCCACACAACACCTAGGCATAATCTCTCATCAAGGAACTGTCTGGTAGCAACGTGCACCTACTGGCCTTTCGCAACGCCTTACGCATGATAAGCATCCCTCAGGTGAGAAGAGGTTAAGCATTGCACTTTCAATCCAACCTAAGCACATTGATGCCACTAAAAGTTTTTATGCTATCCAAATAATTATAATACACATGAAACTGTGCTTATTAAATCAATGATGACCTTCTTCATCATTGTCAGATATTGCTGATGTACTGCAGCCAACTCCCCCCTTTTTTTTCCAGAGATCGCTGTGTGATGAAAACATTGCGCCTTTTCCGTTTTTCTCCTCATCCGCATCCATCCACTGCATCAGCTGGCACTGGAGTCATGTCATTCTCACACCTCCCATTCAAATCAAAGGCAGCTGATACAGCAGTGCTTACATGAGAACGTTTGATGGAAATGCATCCCGGAGGCTCGTACAGTGCCAGTGCCATGGGGAAACCTCCGAGAGGCATTTAGCTGGAGGATCTGCCTCTGCAGTGAACCCGTTACGCACAAGATATGCACAACCTCTCATAATAATAATAATAGCTAATATTGCACGGGTGTGATCATGCATAATGCTATTTTAAGATGCGTTGCGCAATCAAGATGACGCTTTAAGTAATGAATCAACATCTGCATGCATTTACATATATATTAAAAAAAAAAGATAAACAGTGAAAGTTTGAATGGGGAAATATTTGCGCACTGGAAGGGGATTGTTCCCCCTTCTTTTTCTGTAAATAAATAATAAACAAACTTCGTCACTTTGCAAAATGCTCGTATGTTTAATATCATAGCGCTCACCTGCCAACAGTCTGGTTGGCGAGCTGTCGC
Source organism: Danio aesculapii (assembly GCF_903798145.1). Classification (NCBI taxonomy): domain Eukaryota; kingdom Metazoa; phylum Chordata; class Actinopteri; order Cypriniformes; family Danionidae; genus Danio; species Danio aesculapii. The sequence goes on along the minus strand of NC_079437.1, from coordinate 54,859,711 downwards.
ATCCGATTGAATTGCTTCTTCATTTTGCTCAATTTTTTTGGTTTCTGCGTTAACACCTCGAGCGCAAAACAATCCGCATTTCTTTCAGAAGAAAGGGACGTAATCCGGTGCGAACATGCCCGTTATTCCCGTCACACGCCCTCATGGCAAAGCGAAAGAGGGTGGAAATGTCCTAAGATGCGTATTTCAATGCATTTTTTTGCGCTGCCGCTCGAATGAGATGCTGCTGGGCGATTCTCTCGCATCGGCAAAGTGACAGCAGCGGAACGACGGGAGCGCGTTGCAGCATGGGTAGTGTAGTCTTGTTATACTGCTTTCAGTAAGAATTGTGGACAGAATGTCTACTTGAAATGCATTAATCTGCATTGCAGTGCATTGTGAGCACCACACTCAGTTTACACAAAAATCAAATAGCCATACTATTAAACCAGTTGTGTTGTTCATGCTATATCTTTTTTCTTTTATTTTATTTTCTTTTTAAATAAAACCTGCCTGCATTCGTCCATAATGTTAGGAAATAGCAGCTAATATTCGTTAGACACAAACAAAGCCAATAACATAATGTCATTAAAGTGAGTTCACTCAAAAATACAGATTTTACTCACTATGCACTTGCCATCAAGTGGTTCCAAACCTTTGTTTCCTTTGTTGTTGTTGTTGTTGATGATGGAAACCAATAACCACCAACATACACTGAAAATGCTGAGTTTCACAAAAGTTGTTGTTGTTTTAAACAAATTTAAGTGGATTGTAGTTAAAATGATTAAGTTGTCCCCCCAAAACCCAAGAATTGTGCTATTTCACTTCATTTGAGTTATTGGTTTCTACCATTCTTCATAATATTTTCTTTTGTGTTCAACATGAAAAATAAGATCAAACAGGTTTGTGACAAGTGAAGGGTGAGTATTTAATGACAAAAAATATTCTGGGGTGAACTATCCCTTCAGTTTAATTTGTTCTAAAGATATGATAGGGTTTAGTGAAAAATAAAGCCTTATAGAGCCTTAAATACTGTATTTTGTGTTGTGTTGTTTTTTTATTTTTATTTTTTATTTTTTATTTTCAACTTGTTTTCTGGACAAGTTGGAGATTTTCATAATTTAGCACCTTTTAATACCATCGATTTTATTTATTTGAAAAAAAATCCACCCATCCATGCATCCACTAATCAACTAATTCTAAACTTTTTCAAACACAATTTAGGAAGTTACATTCTTGAAGAAAAAGAAGTTTCTAAAAGTGCTGTAGAAATAAAGCTGAATAGAACTGAATTGTTTAATGGAGTGGTGAAGATGCTATAATTAGATTTGTTTGGCATTAAAGGGCACCTATGATGAAAATCATATGTTGTAAGCTGTTTGGACAGAACTGTGTGTATATAGTGTGTCCACAGTCATGTTGGGTGATATAAAGCCAATAAGTCTAATTTTTTTTTTAATTTCTTGACTTAAAATAGGATCCAAATCCCTCCCATTTTGAGGCCAACTTGACGTAGGAGTGTGGTTTCCCTGCCCACCGAATTGATTGACAGCCGCGTATTAACATGTCTCCATAGTAATGTCTATAATCATATCCACAAGACAGGACGTGCGCAAACCAACCAGGATTAAAAGATCTGTTCAGCTTGCTGTGATTATCAATCATCATAAAATGGGATCAAGAATGAGTTTTACATGTTTAAAACGTTTTGAAATCGCTACATTATTCATCACCACTGCTGCAAAGTGTCAATACAATTATGAAAGAAGACACTTTAAACCAGTGTAAATCAGGTTTATTGTGTACATTAACATAAGGGATATCTAGGGATGGCTGACGTGAAACTGACGTTTCGACACAGTGTCGAGATCCGGAAGCACAAGTGTTTCGAAACACTGCACTGAAGCATGATCCAAAACACCCAGGTCATGTGACTAAAGCGATTAAAATCATCAGTCATTTCATAAGCGTTTCGAGACCTGGCGAATCTGCATTTTACTGATAGAGTTGCTTAAACTTCTGTCTCATATGGCCTGGACCGTGTGTGTGCACGTTGTTACCATGCTTCAAATAACTTTTTCGAATCCTGACTTGTACAAAGACTCCGAAATCATGATTTTATTTATTTTAATCATCTTACTGTTTTATGGTGTAGTCTAGATAGGGTACAGCTGCTGATACGCCATCAATTTAGCATCATTTTTGTAACACTGTAAAACAATAATTAGTATTTTTACAGTACTGTGATGGTTGGGTTTAGGTTTTGGGTAGACGTTAATAAAATACAATGGGAAATTTAATAAATAATATAAATAATTCCTGTTAACTTCTGGCCACAACCGTCTCTGATCCAGCAACAACCCTGTTTTATGACCAAAACAAGACATATTTTTTCACAAAGTGTTTATTCTGATGTCAGACCAATGTCGAAACAAACGATACAAGAATAAAGCATTTCAAACTGATATTAAAGCATTTCAAAATAGCTGTACCAGCCTGGATTCGAACCTACTATCCTCATATGGTAGTCAGGAACCCTAACCACTCCACTAAATCACTATAAGATTTGATTCTACAAAGTGGGGTTTAATACCTCATTTTGCTCAACTGTTTTTTGCTGAAGCTGTTCCAATGCAATACATAAAAAATGACCACTAGGTGTCACCGTAGAGTGGGGTTTCGAAACGTTTCGAAGCTTCGACACATTTGCTTCGACTGTTTCAGTGTTTCATGAAGCCTCGTTTTGCCCACCACTAGGGATATCCATACATACAGCAGTGGATATTAACGTGTACCCTGTCACGCTTGCCGTGCAAAAACAGTGCAAACCCAGCAAACATGCCAGTGTGGGCTCACTGTGGGTAAGGGGTGGGTTTACTGTGGGACAGTGTGAGCAGGACAATCCCACAAAAAAACACATGTGGGCCCCATGTGGGGTAGCCCATGCAGGCCCCAAAAATATTTTCCCCTTTGGGACCCACAAACCCATGTGGGCCCCATATGGGTCAGCCCATGTGGGCCCCATGTGGGGTAGCCCATGCAGGCCCCAAAAATATTTGCCCCTTTGGGGCCCACAAACCCATGTGGGCCCCATGTGGGTCAGCCCATGTGGGCCCAATGGATTTTGCCCTTTGGGGGCCCAATGTGGGTTTTCTGTGGGCAATCCCACAGTGGGCTTAAGCTTATGTGTGTGTGCGCGTGCACGTGAGTGAACTGTATAACGACATTGTGTGTCGCTGGAGCCAGACAGAATCTGCGGACATTTTTTTATATTTCTGCGGAGAATCTGCGAATTTATGCATAATGATTTTAGGAGTAATGTTACGGTTCGTGGGTGTTTGTATTTTGTGCTTTCTCCCTCTCTGTTGTTGCTTGTCTTCCCTCACTCTCCTTGTCTGTCATTTGCTCTTTGTTTCGCCCAATCACCTTTTGTTTCCCTATTTATCTCTCCCAGGTACCTGCTGACTGTCACTCCTCATTAGGGCGTTTCCTCGTGGACCAATCGGGCTTCGTTCCGCGGACTTTAAATTTGACCGGCACGCCTTGTTTGACAGAGTGCTGTGTGTGTGTGTCGGTTTGTGCTGTTGTACGCTCGCTTTTGATTATGCTTTATGTCTTGTTCCGTGTCTCTGAATAATTATACACAAATGTAAAATAATTCAATATGGTTAATGAGTTTATCATTCCTTTTTGGGGAAAAAGGAATAGGTTACTAAGTCGTGAACATACATTTTGCCCATAGGTATTTATATTGTTCAGAAACAGGTAAGTGGGTGAGCGCCGCTTTTTGTAATTTTGTTTATTATTTCAGGGAGTTTATGTTATTGGCGTCGCATACGCTGAAGTTTTTGGTTTCTTATTCACATTTGATTTTCATTAGTAAGCATAGAGGCGATCTTGTGTTCTAGTTTAGGTGGCATTTGGTTTTATTTTGTTCTTTGCTTTGGTGCCACTCTAGTTCCTTTTCCCCTGAAACTTTTGGTTTGATTATATTTCTGTTTGCTTTTTTTTGGATCGTACAAAGCGCACACATATGCCTCTCTTCTGTTGGCTTCATCACTCATTTCCTCATAGAGGAATAAACGAATTAATTGCTAAACTCGTGTTCTTGTGTATTTTCCATCCATCTACTCCGGTAATAATCTAATATTCGAAATGTTACGTTTACTCTCCCTAGAAAAATCCAGCACATGTTTTACGCAGCGGATGCCCTTCCAGCCGAAACCCCTCTCTGGGAAACATCCATACACACTCACTCACACTCATACACTACGGACAATTTAGCCTTCCCAATTCACCACTACCGCATGTCTTTGGAATGTGGGGGAAACCGGAGCACCCGGAGGAAACCCACGCGAACGCAGGGAGAACATGCAAACTCCACATAGAAACACCAACTGACCCAGCCAAGGCTCGAACCAGCGACCTTCTTGCTGTGAGGCGACAGCATTACCTACTGCGCCACTGCGTCACCTTACTAAAAGCTTAATATATGAAATCAAAAACCAATACATTTTTAACTTTAATTCAATGCTTACAATGCAAATCCAATTAGTCTACTTATTTGGTAAACAAAAGCAAGTCTCTCATATAATATATCTGCTAAAAGACAGAACATATTACTTTTCAAACTGTATTGTAAATCAATCATATGAACATTTTAATATTACTATTATTATATCACAATAATATTAGTGGAATTAATTTAAAAACTGAATAAATATAAATTTACACACATTTCCTCAAGTAAATACATAGACTTAATGATGGGCTAGAAATCTGCGAATTCCGTGTGGGCCTACTCATCACTTCAGAAAGGCTTGAATTAGTTTTTTACGATTGCTAACACTCTGAATTCGCAATCATTGGCAAAACCGTACACTCAAGGAGCAAAACACTAGATCTGCACAACTGTAAGCACATTGTCAGCTTCACACTTTTTGCAAAACATTACACACAGTGATATGCACATCACTAAACACACTTGGATGCTTTTGACACAGTTATTTTTCATAATGGAATTTCCTAGCAAATTCGAAGCAAAGGCCTTCAAATGAACACACATGTGAACCATAAGTGTTGTAAAGTTTTGGATGAAGTGTTTCATTTCGCAAAAGATCTGATGTGTTCTGCTGTTTGTGTGTGTGGATGTGAAAATTGTGTGTAGTGTTTTGACAAAATGAGCCTTAATTTCAAAATTGCGCTTAAGCAATCATAAAAAAACTGTAACTCCACAACAAATACATGCAATAACCATTGTGAAAGTTCTTAATGGAGATCTGATTTATTCTTGTCTGTCACTGAGCTGTTTGTCTATGTGAAGGCACAAGTGGGAACTGTGGGCGGGGAGAACTAGCTTAAAGAAACAGGCAACAAAAACAGCTACAAGCTCACATTTCCCAGATTTGAAAAAGTATAATACATAACCTGATGGCTATTTTGAGCTAAAACTTTACGCACACATTCTGAAGACACAAAAGATTTATATTAAATCTTGAAAAATGGTTAAAATTGGTGCCCTTTAAGTTGCTTTGATTCTGCTGATGGACACCATGTCATGAGCTCAATTTGTCCAGTCAGTTCTGTTGATCTTAGGCAAATAAGAACTTAAACAATAGGAACTGAGGTAGATAATTACTAATACAGGATAAAGGATCTGTGAGAAACATGTAACACTTTTAGGGATAGTTCACCCCAAAATGAAAATGTATTTATTTACTCCAACTCAAGTAGTTCTAAACTACTTTAAAAACAACAACAGCAACAATACATTCTGAAGAATGTTAGAAAATAGCAGATACTGATTAATGAAAATATTATATAAGTCAAAGCTTTTTTCTCCAACAATCTTCAGTAGGCTATATCTATCTTCTCTTGTGTTAAACAGAAAAAAAGATCTCAAACATGTTTGGAACAGAAAAAATTTAACTACCCCTTTAACCCAGGTTTACAGTTTTTTTTTTTTTTTTACAATCGCTATGACAGTTTTTTCAATACATTTACCAAATTTCCTAAACTCTTAACGCAGCAACACACATAAAACACATATTGGCAAAATACAGTAATAAACTAGCACAATGCACCATGTCTAACAAAACACTGCAAACATGTTTTAAAGTCTAATAATGATTCAAAACACTAACGCATGTTCTCTTCCAATAACAACATTTATTCAAAATTACAGAAATTATTATTATAGAAATTATTATTATACATTTAGCTGATATTACAGAGACTGCATTATTTTATGTGTCAGGTCTGCCCTTATATTTGAAGCCTCTATTTTTGTTTTGTGGGGTTTAGTAAATGCATGCTTTTTGTTTCTTTTGCTGCAGAAATTCAATACAAAAAATGAATGACCATATCAAAGTAGGTTTATAAAATGTACAGTTTATATAAAAAAAAAACACAAACACATAATTGCTGCAGTCCAAACTTTATTTGCAAAAGAACATTACTGCAAGATATACAAACAGAAAAAGCACCGCAATTATAATAAAAAAACACAATAAAAGTAATCTTCTGCTGCCCGGTCTTTGCATTTGGCCATATGTTCTCATCCATATCACACCTGAAATTTTCTCTGGCAAGGCATCATGGGAAGAATTCTTGTTCCTTTTCCACACAAGATCAGCCCAAAGGGTCCTCTTTTAGAACATACGATCATGTGATTGGAAAAAACTCAACATCTGAGTGTGGTTCCTAGATGGAAATCTGCTGTGATTTATGTATTTACATAACTGCAATAAGCTGTTTGCTATCATTGGCAACGGAATAAAATACAGGGAACATATTTGTGTTTCAATTTACAACATGTACAGCTGCCCACTTTGACTTTAGCCTACATAAGTTATGTTTAGAACATGATGTTATCTGTTTTGACATACAGTGTGAAAGCATTTGTACATTTGACTGTAAAATAACATTGTTTTGGTCTTGGTTGAGTTTGTGTGTAAAAAGTTCAAGCATTTGAAATTGGTGTTAACTGGATGTATTTTGTATCAAAGCAACAAGAAATGTGTTAAGTGTATAGCCTACAAAGACGGATGTTGTGCTAACCATGTTAAGAGTTTAGGAAACTTGTTAAATGTACTGAAAAAAACCGTCATAGCGATTGTAAAAACTCTAATAACTAATGATTAAGAATGAGTTAGAGATATTCTCCAATATACTGCAATATACACATTGCTGCAAACCCTGAAAAAAACTATTTACAAAACTTTAAGCTAAAAGGTTAGTTTTGCTAATGTTCCAATGAGCACGGAACAAAAAATAATGTGCTTTTGCGAATGTTATTACCACAGAGAACTGAACATGAGCGGAGTTCTGGCGCGTTTTGAAGAAGACACCGCCATCTTGTGGCCGCATTCACGTTAGTCGAAGCCTCCTGAAAGCTATAGTAGATATTTCATTATTGTCCATTGTAAGTGGATAATATAGATATTGTAATGTACGTTTACAAAGGTAATATTATAAGTGGATAATAGTTTATGTGTATAAACAACCCTACCTACTTACTGCCATTATCAACTTTTTTTGTATTACAGTTTTTCCATAAACACCTACAAATATATATAAGACATACCCTAGGTCAGGGGTCATTAACCCTCTTCCTGGAGATCTACCGTTCTGCAGATTTCAGTTACAACCCTGACCAAACACACCTGCCTAATTATCAAGTGCTGCTTCAAGCCCTAATTAATTGGTTAAGGTGTGTTTGATCAGGGTTGGAGCTGAACTCTCAAGTAAAGCCTAGTTGACTATACAGGATTTAAAGCCTGATTTGAGACCGATTTGGATGTTAACGAGCTTGCCGACAGATCGGGGGAAAATCTGCAGCCGCTCGATCAGCAGTCTTTATGTGGGAACTACTGAACAATGCATCAAAGAGGCTCTGACGCGTCGCCGACACCTCGCAGATGGAACTCAATCTAGCATGCTCAGTGTTGCCAGATTGGAAATGTCAATGTATCGTACCAGAACCTCAAACTTATCGTATTTGGAGGAAAATTATCATACACGAGTCAAACGGAGAGTATACAGCTATTATCTAGACACATAGCATTTTGACACAACGTGCAAATTACCACAATACGTAAAATAAAAAAATAGTCATACCTTAGTGGGAAGGTTCAAACTCCACATCTGAGTTGCTGTCATCGAATGATGCATGTTGCCAGATGTTGAGGGATTCAGTGCACCCTCCGTAATTTTTAACAGACTCTGAGGTGTGCATGCTTTGTTTTGATGAGATTAATTTAGGAAAAAAACATGTTCACACGACGCATTTGAATGGGGGGGGGGGGAACATCTAGGAAAAACTCCCCTGTTCTTCTCACTTTCCTTTACCACTCTTATTGTTTTAACATTATTGCTTAAAAGATCGACCTCAAACTGAAAACTACTGACCTATAACCACGGGCACGCGCAGCAGAAGCTTTAATTAACTCGTAAGAGAGAGCCCTTCACGTTGATTGGCTGAGAAGAGGTAACATAAGATGAGATAGAAAACGTACCTAACTCCACCTTCTGTTTACAGACAGAACAGAAAAGATGCAGCTAGTTCAATAAGAAGCCCGAAGATTACAATGAAATTACTTTTAAATGCCATAACATTCTGAAATTTAAATTCTGAAATATACATACACACACACATATATATATATATATATATATATATATATATATATATATATATATATATATATATATATATATATATATATATATATATATATGGGCAATATATACATATTTGTATGTATGTAAATATATATGTATATATAGTTCAAAGAAGCAGTGTGTTGGGTAGCTCAGCAATCCGAACTCTTCTACCTAGTCTTCAGGGGTCAGACTTGTTTGCTAAACTAAACAAGCAAGTGTAAAGGACTGATTCAATGATGATTTATATAAATATATCCAGGGCCGGCCCTGTACATTTGGGGGCCCAAAGCAGAATATTTTTGGGGCTCTAAATTGTGGAGTATTTTCATTGCAAACCGGCCCACAATGACTTTATTGCTTATTAAATACAATCAATGAAACAGACAAGTAAAGCCTGATTTCATTTACTTAATAACCATCTGAATGGTTTGGACATTGTAAAACAGCACTGTTTCTGTTAACTGGCAGCTTCAAAAATGAAGGATTACACTATCTTTAGGCGATGCAGTGGCGCAGTAGGTAGTGCTGTCAAGCACAGCAAGAAGGTCGCTGGTTCGAGCCTTGGCTGGGTCAGTTGGCGTTTCTGTGTGGAGTTTGCATGTTCTCCCTGTGTTCGCGTGGGTTTCCTCCGGGTGCTCCGGTTTCCCTCACAGTCCAAAGACATGCCGTACAGGTGAATTGGGAAGGCTAAAATGTCCGTAGTGTGTGAGTGTGTATGGATGTTTCCCAGAGATGGGTTGCGGCTGGAAGGGCATCTGCTGCGTAAAACATGTGCTGGATAAGTTGGTGGTTCATTCCGCTGTGGTGACCCCGGATTAATAAAGGGACTAAGCTGAAAAGAAAATGAATGAATGAATAAAACTATCTTTAATAAAGGGACCAGTGATTCCTACTTTGCATCCTTCTAGAGTGTTTAAAACATATTCCATTCATTTAGCAAACAGACTGAAGATCCTATAAAAGATTCTAGGTTGAGTTTTTTTTTTATTTTTTATAAATTGGCTTTTTATAAAGCAAAAACCCTGCACTGAAAGACACTGAACAATATTTAATTAAATGCATTACTTGGTAATAAAATATACATTCAGAACTCATTAAAAACTGAACAAAACAATTAACATTAATGCAAAGATTGATCAATAAATAATAAAATCAATAAGCAGATAATAAGTATGAAAAATATTAATATAAGAAAACATAGGAAAAAAGGCGGCGACATATACTGGGTTAATGTTAACACCCAAAAACAAACTTTATTATTCCCTCCAGTCTCCTTCCCTGTTCCTTTCATTTGAGATGAAGGGTCCAGAGCTCATATTAAAATATTATCAATTAAATTAAAACATAACTTATTTAAACATGTCTCAGACAAAATTAAAAAATATTACCAGTGTGTAAAATATGTCAGTGAAAGACAAGTATTATTGCATTTCATTAAAATGCGTTTTAGACTAAAGAGAAGGGTCTGCAAAACCAGGAAAAAATTAAATATTTCCTAAAAGTAGATGACATTTATTAATCTGTAATTGTCTATTTTCGATAAATGTGCTATTGGATTATGTCTTTAACATCATCGTTAGCACTTAAAAGCGATGCTAAAATGATTTTGTGCTTGTCTCTTTTCGTCGTCATTTTCCCACTCAGTTTTCCTATGCCTGAATATTACCTTCGTATAATTTTTGCGGTCTAATTTCCAAAATAAATCAGGTACATAAAGGCAGGCAATCAGCAAGGCCATGGTGGCTGTGTCCGTGCACGGATTCGCATTCTTGTGGTGACCGGTCGGTCTTGCAGGTTACCTTGGAAGAACAAACTCGAACTGCCAGGACATATGAGAAATGGAATTATGCGAGCTGTTGAACACATGACCTTCACAGGAAACCAATTTCAACACTATTTGATGTATTCGATGTATTAAAACACATTTGTCAATTTACATAATTTAACACTGAATATGAAAAAGTAAAAAATACACTGTACAAATCTATTAAATATTTATGTAAACAATAAATAAAACAGATAAATGTTACTGGTTTATCTGTATATGTACGAATGTCTCCATCAGGTGGCATCCTTTCCCAAAGAAAATGAAGACTTGAGCGTCTACCTTCACTATATTGAACATTTTCCTCAATTGTCCTAAAAACAACAACAAAAAAACTAATGAAACAACCAAACTTTATTATTATTATTATTATTATTATTATTATTATTATTATTATTATTATTATTATTATTATTAGTGAACTGCAGAACCCAATGAGAAGGAATCATTCACAGTAAAAAAAGAAAAAGAAAAAAAGAAAAGAAAAATAATTTAGCCAAAGTTATAAATAGAAAGAGGTGTTGAAATGGCGATGACAGGCTACCATATGGTGTAATTCTGACAATGTTACAAAAGCCACGGTGATTGTGATTCACACATCCAACGCAGTGGGAAACTGTTCTTTGGCAGAAGTTTTTAATCCACTATCACCGACAGTCTGGAGCTGCATGAGGTCAAAGAAACTGTGGTTTTGTTTATAGAAACCGGATTTTTGGTGCGACACAGGCAAATAGCTGATAGACAAAACTGTTTTTCCACTTCATAGCTGGCTTATTGTAGGAAAGATGATGTAAAATATATGGAGAAAGCTGTCGGTTAGCATATTCCCACTGTTCACAGTTTCAGCTCTCATCACTGACTCTGTTCAATCTGTTGTAAATGATAAAATGATGAGTTTAAGTGTCACACAGCATTAACCACATATAGTGTGTGAGGTTCCTGAAGATCTTCTAATATTGCAGAATATTAATTATTTCACACTGACACTGCTGTATGCAATTCTCTGAATAGAAGAATAGAATGTACTGTTGTACGCCTGTTATTTTTCTTATTTTATTGATTTTTTTTAAATAATTGGATTTAATTAATTATTTAATGAAATTAATACTTATTTAATGAAGTGTTAATTTTTTTATTGGATTTATTTAATAATGATTATAATAATAATAATTTTCCCAGTTCTGGGTTGTAGCTGGAAAGGCATCCACCGCGTAAAACATATGCTGGATAAGTTGGTGGTTCATTCCGCTGTGGCAACCCCAGATTAATAAAGTGACTTAGCCGAAAAGAAAATGAATGAATAATATTAATGATAAAAAATATTATTATTTATTAATTTATTTAATGAAATTATTATTTATTCATTAAAGTATTCATAATTTTGTATTGTATTTATTTAATAATAATAATAATAATAATAATAATAATAATAATAATAATAATAATAATAATAAATATTATTTATTTATTTTATCTGTAATTTCCCTGTAATTTATTTTTTATTTTCTAATCATTTAACACTGACAATAATGGATTAAAATTTTAAAATGAGCAGAGGTCATGATGTATAATAATTGTTCAATCACCAATGGCTTACATTCGTGCTATTTTAAATAGCAACATTTTATGCAATTCTAAAATAAGTGGTGTACAAATGTAAAAATGTTTGTAAAAATGTATTTTATTTTTCAGTCAAAATTTGAGATATACAATTAAATGTCTAAGAGGAAACTTCAAAATTTAGATATCAGCTTAGAAATATGTAATACAATTTCAAGAAAAATTTCAAGGAATACATTCTGAGGTAAATATATTCTGAAATAAATAATAAAAGCCCATCACTGTGAAAGAAAAAGTAAAAAGAAAAATCTACACACAAAAAAAAATCAAAGAAAATGTCAAAGTCGAAAGATAAAACCTGAATTCTAAGACAAATAGTTAAAACTTTTAACAACATTTTTAACAACATCCCAGAAAGTGAAAAACAAACCAGTATAGTCATACCTTTATAATCTCATTGCTCACATTTACACAATAAAATGTGGCTGCATTAAATGGCTAATTTGAACCAAATAAACTTTAAAGTTATTTTAACTTACACCAGTTAAACTGCAACTCACTTAAAACATTAAAAGTTTTTTTAAAAGAATTTTAGGGTCAATATTATTAGCTTACTTAAGCAATATATATTATTTTTACACAGGCTCATTCTGATTACATACTCCTACAAACAATTCTGGAGAGCACCAAATACATCCCAGGAGCTACGTTATTTTTGCAGTTAATGTTTTCGCGAATCCACCAGAGGTTACTGTGCACGCTTTTTGAGATGTCAAATGTCTCTTATGAGTGCAATTCGCACCTGCTGTTCTCACGTAAATCCACCAGAGGGCGCTGTTGACTGACTGACTGACCAAACGATGCCCCCACCCTCCTCCTTCTCTAAACCCAACCAGTAGTGTTTTAAAAAGCACCGACTGACTCACCCATCGACTTCCCTAGACCCAACTGACAGTGTTTTTAAAAGCAATCCAGAAAACCAAAAGCCCTCATGGTAGACTGATTTTTACCATAATTTCAGATGTTACCACATTCTCACCTTGCTATTTACTTGCTTATTTTATTTTTTGGCTTCTGTTTTTGTCTTACCTGATTTCTGGAACCGTTCTTCACTAGATTTGAACCCCGTTGTCATCGTAAACTCTGTGTCTCAAGCCCTCTAACGTACTGAACAAACTGGTGACAGAGGAAAAGCCGTCCATACGGAGGTAATCGGTCAGCTGGTAAGCGTGATGTATAAACGGCTATGTTTTCAAAACAAGCCTATGTTGTTGTTGGCATTTTTCATTAGGCTACTGAACAGCATCATACAATGATTTGCCTAATTATCCTAATTAAACTAGTTAAGCATTTACTTTGCACTTTGCTAAATACTACTGAAGACCTTCTAATATTGCAGAATATTAATTATTTCCCACTGACACTGCTGTATGCAATTCTCTGAATAGAAGAATTGAATGTTCTGTTTTACGCTTGTTATTTTCTAATTTTATTTATTTTAAAAATAATTATATTTAATTAATTATTTAATGAAATTAATACTTATTTATTAAAGTATTCATTATTTTAATGGATTCATTTAATAATAATAATAATAATAATAATAATAATAATAATAATAATTTTCCCAGTTCTGGGTTGTAGCTGGAAGGGCGTCCACTGCATAAAACATATGCTGGATAAGTTGGCGGTTCATTCCACTGTGGCGACCCCAGATTAATAAAGGGACTTAGCCGAAAAGAAAATGAATGAATAATAATAATGATAAGAAATATTATTATTTAATAATTTATATAATGAAACTATTATTTATTTCTTAAAGTATTTATTATTTTATTTTATTGAATTTATTTCATAATAATAATAATAAATATTATTCATTTATTTTATCTGTAATTTCTCTGTAATTTATTTTCTATTTCCGCTACTGAACAAACCATTGTCATACAATGATTTGCCTAATTACCCTAATTAAACTATTTCAGCATTTACTTTGCACTTTGCTAAATACTAGTTTCTTGAAAAGTATCTAGTAAAATATTATGTACTATCAACATGGCAAAGAAAAAGATTATCAGTTATTATAAATTAGTTATTAAAACTTTAATGTTTTGAAATGTGTTGAACAAATCTTCTCTCCATTACACAGAAATATGGGAAATTCAAATTAATTTAACGGAGTTAATAATTCTGACCAACTATATGCTGAAAAGCAACTTAATGTTGAAATTTGTAAATAAACTAGCAATAAACTTTAAACCTTTATAAACAATAAAGCTGCAACCTAATTAAAATAAGCTAAAGTAACAAAAAAATTGTCATGACATTTTAATCAAATCCCTTTTTACAATGTCCCTGAACTGCATTACAGTTAAAACATTAAAGCAGTGGAAACCCAATAGAAAGTAACCAACATACACAGACAAGTAAACATACTTTTTACCCCAATCAAATCCATTTAAGGGCCAAAACCTCCACTCTGAAGAACCTTTGGAACATTTGTCAAGTTATTTGTCAATTACAAACAGAAAAATCTAAGTTTTTCAAAGAGCTAAACTAACTTACCTCTCACTCTCTCTCCAAACGAGTGCTTGTGTAATCCATTAGTAGCTAATGGGGCAACAGGTGGGCAGTGCGCTGAGCCCGAGGGTCCCGAGGCCTCATTGAGTAAGTGATACTGAAAAATAGCCACTCGCTGCTCCGACCGCAGGGGCTCCATTAATCTGGATGACTGGAAACCGAGAGGACGTCCGTTAGCCTTGATCTCGACCCTCCGACCCCAGCACTGTCATTCCCTTTTTATTAGTCTGCAGTCAAATGTTAATCGCATCTTAGCATTGACGAATCTTTTAGTGCTGCCAGAACCTGTGCATCGACAAAAAAGCCGTTCTGGACGCTTTCCTGATCCACTTTAAATCAATGTGAAAGGACGTCCCCAAGCTTGTATATTTACGCCCCTCAAAAAAGACTCAGTGTTTCCGTCTGGAGTTCAGTCCATCATGAATTTGTCCTGCTGAGACGAGACAGGAATGTAAGAGGGGAAAAGGTCAAAGGGGAAAAGGCCTATTGAAGATGTGGAATAAAGCTTTAAGCTGATGGAAACAATATGTAACTGTAATTTAATTTGTGCATAAGGGTCTACTGTACGATTTTAAATATCATGTGACGCATGACTATCGTCTTAAAGGGATAATTCAATCAAGATTGAATCTTTTGTCATCATTTACTCAGCCTTCACTTGTTCCAATCCTGTTTGAGTTTCTGTCTTTTGTTGGACACAAAAGAAAACATACTGAAAATGTTTGAAAAATAGCTGTTGGCTTCTATAGTATTTTGTACCTATTTTGTAACTTTGTACCTTGACAAATGCTTCTTTTGCCAAATATCCTTCAGAATATATATATATATATATATATATATATATATATATATATATATATATATATATATATATATATATATATATATATATATATATATATATATATATATATATATATACAGTTAAAGTCAGAATTATTAGCCCCCCTTTGAGTTTTTTTTTCTTTTTTGAATATTTTCTAAATGTTGTTTGAAAAAGCAGGGAAATTTTTTACATTATGTCTGATAATATTTTTTCTTCTGGAGAAAGCTTTATTTCTTTTATTTTGGCAAGAATAAAAGCAGTTTTTATTTTTTTTTTACTTTTTTAGGGACAAAACTATTAGCCCCCTTAAGCTATTTTTTTTTTATTATCTACAGAACGAACCATCATTATACAATAACTTGCCTAATTACCCTAACCTGCCTAGTTAACCTAATTAACCTAGTTAAGCCTTTAAATGTCACTTTAAGCTGTATAGAAGTGTCTTGAAAAAGATCTAGTAAAATATTATTTACTGTCATCATGGCAAAGATAAAATAAAACAGTTAGTAGAGATGAGTTATTAAAAGTATTATGATTAGAAATCTGCTCTCCTTTAAACAGAAATTGGGGAAAAAAATTTAACATGGTGGCTAATAATTCAGTGGGCTAACAATTCTGACTTCAACTGTATATATATATATATATATATATATATATATATATATATATATATATATATATATATATATATATACGCGTACAGTTGAAATCAGAATTTTTAGCCCCTCTGTTTCATTTTTTCCCCATTTTCTGTTCAACAGAGAGCAGATTTTTTTATATGAAATATACAAAATAACATTGAAGCCTTGCCAATGAAATCCAAGTCTTTTAACAAAGAATGTTTGACTTTTTGCTTAAATTGCACTGGGATGAAATTCTTCAATGGGTTTCAGCAATTTTATTGGGTTTCAATAAAGATATTTTTGTCTTGATTGAGATTCTGAGTGAAAAAAACTTTGACACCTACTGAAAGGAAATGAGAGTGAAATACAAAATGTTTAATAAACGTACAGCTTTTGGGCACAAATACATGCTGTTTGCATTAACGCAGCCAAAAATAATCAATAAAATCTAAAACGAACAATACCATACACACAAAGGTGAAATTAGATTTTTTTAGCTGAATCTGTGATCCTTGAAGAATCAATAAATGACTCTTTATAGCCACTGGCACTTTAAGATGAAATAATGAAAAGAAAACATGCAAAGCTAAATTGCTCTTTCATGATGCATTGCAATTTTAGGAGACTGAAGATTAATAACAAGCAGATAATCACCACAGATAATCGTGTAGTTTTACCTGTATTTGTTTTTTGACTTTCAAAATGCCAGTAGCTGTTAATGTGCATTTCACAAATCACCAGGGTCATGACCACAGTTTTAGCCCAAAATGTAAACAAAACTATTTATGAAAGTCACCTATATCTTGTAGAGTGTAAATTGACTTCATATTTTTAATGTTTTGTTGCATGTTGCTTTAAATACTCATTGCTTTATGGTTTTGGCTGTTGTCCTTGTGAATGAGCAGTTATTGTTGTGTCTTCCTTTGACTTTGCTCTCGGGTGACTGGTGATTATCTGAAGCTACAGCTGTTTTTGAGCTAATAAAGCTGTTTCCTCAAAGGCCGTGACCTCTGATACCCCTGACCTCAGCAGACAATGCTGCTTTCCATTCAGACTCACGATTGGGATGGTCCTGCTTGCTATTACTGACATCTGACCATTAATTTGTTCCTGATGTTATGAACATAAAGACACAAACTGCTATGAGCATGATTGCTCTTGCAAGAATGTGACTTTTAACAAATACGTCTGCCAGCCATCAGATAATGTTTATTTTACAGTAGTATTTCTTCAGCAGGTAATTCCCTTATATACTGTTTTTAGAGACGTTTGGGCTTCACTGATCATATACTGTAAAAAAATGCTAGGGGCACGATCCCTTCATGTTGTTCAAACACAAATCGATTAACCCCTACTGCATGCATTATAATACAACTATAAAAAATTGTGTTAAATATATATATATATATATATATATATATATATATATATATATATATATATATATATATATATATATATATATATATAGTTCTGTCGTTTTCTTCTTTTACTTAACATAAAACATGATATTCCGCACTAATAAACTGTATTTATATCTAATCAAAAGTTTTAATTTAATGCAAATGCCATTTACCATATGACTACTCAACATTAAATTACTAGCATTCATGTTGTTATTGCTAATGCAATATTGCACATTCCACTATTGCACAGTGTTGCCATTTGGAAACACATACATTTGATGGATTTACAAAAAAAGTCATTTGAAAATAGCTTTTTTGAGTTGTGAATATGTCTTCATAACTTACTAGAGGTGAAGTCTCAGTTTTTTTTTTGTGGATCTGACATGATTTGATCCTTTGTTTTTATTGTTTTTACATTTGCATTCAGCAACTACTCACAATAAACGTCAGTCTGTCAGAAATCCCACCACAGAAAAACACTGCATGTGATGTAACTAAAGCACATCAGTGGCTAGATCTAAAGTCTTCTCTTTCCAACAAAAACAATAGAACGTTGGTCTTAAAGAAACAGTGACTGGGAAATGAACATAAATAACATGTTGCTACATGGCAACACCATGCGGTAGAGGGTTAAGTTAACTTAATTGAATTTACAAATTTAAGTGGATTGAACATAAAACAACTAAGTTGTCCCCAAAAACCCCAAGTATTGTATTGATTCAGCTAATTTTAAATAAGTAGTTTTATACAAGAAGTAAAAAACTTTGTTTGAGTGTGTGTTTAGATTCACACCCCATATGCTGATCAGAAACTCACAGGTTAATAAACAGTTTTTTTTTTTTTTTCAGATTACTAGCAAACCAATGATCTGCCATTGCATATAAATGCAAAAAAAAAAAAAAGTTTATTTCCCAGCAGTGAGGTAGAAATATAATGTTTATTGTAAAATATAAATATAATATTAGTTGTCATGTTATAACATACACTCGTAAAATGTCTTTTGCTGTTTGTTCAAACTGCTTATTTAACATGAGTTGAAACAACACAATTCTTACATTTTTTTTGGTACAACTTAAATGTTTTATGTTCAAAACACTTAAATTTGTAAACTGATGTTAGAACAGTGGCCTCAAACTCATTTCCTGGAGGGCCGCAGCTCTGCATAGTTTAGCTCCAACCACCTCCAATTTACACCTGCTTAATAGTCTCTAGTAGTCTTGAACACCTTCATTAGTTGGATCAGCTGAGTTTAATTAGGGTTGGAGCAAAACTGTGCAGAGCTGCAGCCCTCCAGGAATCAAGTTTGATACCTATGCCTTAGAATGTTTTTCAGCCAATCCGAATCAAGCCCTCGACAGCCCCCTGTAATAAATGACATGAGATTACTTAAATATGCATGACATGAGAACTTTTATAACTCTTTGATCACTTTGATAATTATTGTATACTTTTTGAACTTTTATAATTCTTTGATCAAGAAGTTTCACAGAATTCCCCTATAGGTCAGGTTCCATTTGGGCAATTTTAAGTGTGGTAATTTGCAAATTTACTAAAAATATAAAGGTCTTTTGCCATCCTGATAATAACAGTAGTATTTCTATTAGACCTAAGACGTATTTCTTATAACACGTAAGACAAAAAAATGTCTATGAAAGTTCATAAAAAAAGTGTCCATGAAAGAACGGAAGTTCTGCAAAACACTGCAAAATTTTTGGATTTTTGTTTTATTTTAGGAGTCTGTTTCCAAAAGGTATTACTAGGGACTTTTCATTAAATTTAGTTCTGTTATTTGTTTGTGTTCATTTTTCAGAGTTTGTTGTAATGCCTGGTTGTGTGGTGATTTGATGTGGATTTAGGTTAATTGGGTGGTTGCCATTTGTTCAGGTAATTCCTGTTGATTAATTAGGAGAGACGACTTGATTCTGGTTTGTCAACTGTTTGTAATTGGTCAGTGGATGGTCTAGAATCTAGATGAAGATGTATTTTTTCGGATGTATTCATAGTGTCTTGGTGTGATGAGTTTTTAATGCCACATGGAAGGCTTTTAAGGTGAAAGCATTGCCAAAACCTTTAATACATTTAGTACAAGTAAGTGCTGGAATCTCCTTTTTCCTTTTGATACTTCCTCCTTTACTACTAAAATATCTTTATCTGGATATGCCTAAATCTACAATAAATACACACTCCTGCCACATATCACACATACGCAGTTTAATAAACTGACAGAAAGCAGGTTAATGCGTTTACATGTGCTGCCAAATCAGCGTAAGGAGCAAAAATCTACCTGTATAAACAGTTTATGCTTAAGCCATGAACTTATAACCTTACTCGGATAAAGGAAAACAGGTTAATGCGTTTACATGATCACGTGCATTGTTGGCTTATTAGAACGTACATTCATTGACATGTAGAAAATCTTTGACTGACAAAACCTTAAGTTACTTTAAAATCTCTCTCTTTGTATATACAGTTTTTGTGTGTAGTTGAAGAAAATACTATTAGCCCTATTTCCCAATTGTATTAAAGTTTTCAACACACTTTACACATACAGTTGGAGTCAGAATTATTAGCCCCGCTTTATTTTTTTTAATTTTTTAAATATTTCCCAAATGATACTTAGAAGAGCAAGGACATTTCACAGTATGTCTGATAATATTTTTTCTTCTGGAGAAAAAAAAACATTTAAGCTCAAAATTATTAGCCCCTTTAAGTTTTTTTTTTTTTTTTGATAGTCTAAAGAACAAACCATCATTATACAATAGCTTGCCTAGTTACCCTAACCTTTGTAGTTAACCCAATTAACCTAGTTAAGCCTTTAAATGTCACTTTAAGCTGTATAGAAGTGTCTTGACAAATATCCAGTCAAATATTATTTACTGTCATCATGGCAAACACTGTAAACAAAAGGTCAAATGACTGGCAGCTACAGCTGCCAAACAAATACCATAATATTACGGTAAAATTTCTTTGTTGAGATAAAGTGCAAAAAAAGAATAAATCTACAGATATTTTCATTAAAATGTTTACAGAAAAACACTGTTATTTTACAGACTTTTCAAACAGATGTATGCAGGGAATCCAGAGTCATGGTCAAATAACAGCCAAATGGTCAGTCCCAGCAGCAAACCACATAAACAATTAACAAACAAAGCACGGCAAAAGAAGAGAAACGCATCATAATGTTCACAGTAACAGTATAACAAGACTTAGCAATTGGTGCGTGCGTCTGTGCTGCTTTTAAAGTCCATGTAATCAGTTCATAACGATCCTCCGATTGTGTGTGTGCAATCAGCGGAATCCGGAACAGGTGCATGTGAGCGGAATTTATCTATTTTATTTATTGAACAGATTTGATCGTAATAATCTAGGAAAAGTCTGTAAACATTTTCATGAAAATAGCTGTAGATTTATTATCTTTTGCACTTTATTTCAACAAAGAAATTTGACCGTAATTTTATGGTTTTTGTTTGGCAGCCGTAGCTGCCAGTCATTTGACCTTTTTTAAGATTTTTTATTTTTTTACAGAGCAAGTAATTACAATTTTATACTTTAATTTTACGTAATTTTAAATGTACTTAAAAAAAACTGGAAAAAACACTGTGTAAATAATACAGCAATTGTATTGTATAAAACAGGAAAATTGCTGTAATTTGTCATTAATTATATAGTACATAAAATAACAGTCAAGCTGTTAATTTACAAATATTGTTTGTAATTTTTACGGACTTTAGAATATAATATAAATAACAGAAAAAATACTGTATAAATAATACTGTAATTTCCCTGTATAAAAAAAAATAAAAAATGAAAGTCAAACTGTTAATTTAGAAAGATTGTTTGTCATTTTACTAAGTTTTGAATTTAATTTGAAATGACAAAAAATACTGTAAAAAATGTAGAGATATTTTCTGTAAAATTAGTTTTTTTTTTTACAGTGAAAATAAAATAAATCAGTTATTAGAAATGAGTTATTAAAACTAATATGTGTTAAAATCTCTCTGTTAAACAGTAATTTGGAAACAAAATAAACAGGGGGGCTAATAATTCTGACTTTAACTGTAAGCTATGTTTATTAAACAATTTATGATAACCACGATGACAATGCATAATATAGTTATTTGACAAAATACTAATTTGACAGTGCACTTTAAAGGCTTAATTACGTTAATTAGGTTAAATAGGCAAGTCATTGGACAACAGGGCTTTGTTCTGTAGCCAACCAAGAAATCAGAAAATCTTCAGGTTTTATATATTAGTCCAGGTAAGATAGAAAAATAAGACTTCCTCCACAAGAACAAAGAGATACTGTGAGAATGTTTCTTCCTCTACTAAACATTGCTTGGGAAAAATTTGATAAAGAATTACAATTTCACAGGAAGGCTAATACCTTAGGCCCAATCCCCAATTCTTTTTTTATATTCCTACCCCTTCGACTTCCCCTTGGCCCTTTAAACAGAGTTTGAAGGGGAAGGGCTTCAAATTTTACCCCTAAGAAATGGGCCAGCACTACAGCACCTGCACACGTCATCATGTCATCGCAATCTCTTGCTTCATATGAGATCAGACGATCACGACTGCTGTAGTTATTCCAGTTGTGTTATTTTTTGGTGTTTATCTTCAGGAAATCACTGAAGGCATAATTTATGTTATCATAATGATCTAATGTGGCAATAAGATCGTAACTATACTATGAATTTACACAGTGGCAGTAAACACACGAAAACAACAATAACATTACAGCAGACACTGTAAAAAGGTAATTCCCAGCACTAGACTTTTTTTCGCCAGGGTATTAGAGTGTCATCCAGTGACAGAATGTTGTGGGACTGCTATACAGGAGTTATTATTATGGATTATAGATAGTGAAATTTAGCGGTTTTTATGTGGCATCAAAGTACCGCGACAGTGCTCCGAGATCAGACAACAGACTCAGCCGGTGCAGCGTCTGTAGAGCAACTGCAGGAGCTGCGATGACGACACCAATATTACACGATTGGCTGGATTCACCGCACGACAACGACCATGTGTGTTTCAGGTTTATTATTGGAGAAATTCCATCTCACAAATTTCAAAACAAACAATTAACTTTTTATACCACCTCTATCTTGTATATATATCATGCTTATCAAAAGACTACAAATTTTGTACTGCAGCATCATCTTTTGTTAGCCAGGAACACTTCCCAAAAGACAGTATAATTTGAACGGCATCTGTGCTTACGTTAGTCTTTTTTTTTTGTAAGACCCCAGTGACAGACAAGTCCTCGCACTGATCCTGAAGAGCCAGCCAGTACACCAGCCGGTGTCCTCTCTCACCTGCAGCTTCTCCACGATGAACGTCCAGTGTTCTTCAGCCTCCGTCGCCTAGACTGCAGCTCTGCACAAGATGTTTGGCCATAGGAGAAATGGTCGTGCCCAATTGAGGCTGGTTTCTTTTTTTAATCCTTCACTTTCGCCAATTGGTGAAGTTTGTTTCTTGCCATGGTGGTTCATTCTAAGCAGACTAAGCCGAAAAGAAAATGAATGAATCTTCCTCGCCGCTGTCGTCACTGGCTTATATAGTTCAGGTCTTGTGGAGCTGCGCATCGATGGATTTTCTCATCAGTGTTTGGACTCTCAGCAATGAATATTAAACCACACTGAACTGAAATACACTGAACTTCAACACTGAAAACTGAACTGACACTGTTTCAATTTACTATAATCTTCTATGTGAAGCTACTTTGACACAATCTACATTGTAAAAGCGCTATAAAAATAAAGATGAATTGAACTGAATTGAACGTCTTATGATGTTGTGTGTCTGCTGGTTAAACTTTATGGTTAACACAAATATATGTTAACATAACAATGATCTTGTATTTGAGTACACTTTTTATTTTTAAGAGCTGAAGTGCACAACACTTGCACATAGGGTAAAATAAATGACACTTCTTGGGTAAAAGAACACAGCATAGTAAATCTGAAAGTCTTTCATCTCTACGCTTGTTCCATGAATCACTTCTTCAGTGAATGATGTTGCTTTTTTGACATTCAAATGTGGATATCTGATATCCTTCTGGTGCAGTTAGCATTGATTAAGAACAAAGCTAACTGGGGCTAACAGGCCAAGTTGCTGTTAAAGGGATCAAGTCCAGGTTGTGACCTGCAGGAGCCTCCCGGTGTATGCAGGGGAACATGTGTGATTAGCCAAAACCACAGCTTCTCCGCAAACAGTGTCATTTTACCATACATTGTGAAGGAGTTGTGTTTGAAGCTACGTCTCCCTACTGCTAATTAAGAACTTTGTTAGCGGTGTTTTGCTTCATAGACTGACTTCTAAAGGAGCTAATGTTAGAGGCCAAGAGCACTGTTATTACGGATCTGCCTTTCCACGGCACATGCCTTTACACTAAAATACTGGGATTAAAAACTCTTCCAGACTGGCGTAGTTTAGAGTCCAGACTGTTTGTTCGGTCTTAAAAGGGTCCTGGAGTCATGACCATCCCTCACACCTTGGCTAATGAAAACGCTGTGAAATTAGACACGATAACAATTTGCAAGTCTAAACGAGAAAGGCTGTTTCTAGACAGATTGGGTGACAGAATACGATGGCTATCTCTAAACTTTTGAGACTCGTAAATGCAGGGCAAGGCAATGGATCTGATAAGCCAGTGTGAAGCATGACCTCTTCTTTGCTCTTGGTGTCCCTCCAGACATATATTTATCACCTTTTTGTGGCTTGTACTTAGCACACAAAAAAAAAGGTTGTGGGGGGGGGGTGCTCATCAGAATCATACTTCAATCTAAAAGCTAATACATTTACAAAACTCATACATGCACAGCACAATTTAGTTACAAAATCCGATTTGCAAATTTGTAAAACACAATTGGTGAATTCACAAGTAAAAATCATGAGTAGTTTCGTCAAATTAATTGAATTTGCATATTTTTGAATCATGGTTTGAGTTAGCGAATTATATTTGTGTATTTATGAATTTTGTCTTGAATTTATGAATTGTATTTGCATATTTTTGAATAGTGTTTTGAACCTACGAATCATATTTGTGTATTTATTAATCATATTTTGAATTTACAAATAGTATTTGTGTATTTATAAATTGTGTTTTAAACTTATGAACTAGATTTGCGTATTTTTGAATTGTGTTTTGAATTTACAAATTGGATTTGTGTATTTATGAATTGTGTTTTTAACTTACAAATTACATTTGCTTATTTTTGAATCGTGTTTTGAACTTACGAATTACATTTGCGTATTTTTGAATTGAGTTTTGAATTTGCAAATTGGATTTGTGTATTTATGAATTGTGTTTTGAACTTCTGAATTAGATTTGCGTATTTTTGAATCATGTTTTGAACTTACGAATTACTGTTTATTTGTGTATTTTTGAATTGTGTTTTGAAACTATGAATTGGATTTGTGTATTTATCACCATATTTTGAATTTACAAATTGGATTTTTGTATTTATGAATCGTGTTTTGAACTTACAAATTGGATTTGTGTATTTCTAAATCATGTTTTGAAGCTATGAATGGGGTATATGCCGAAGCATGCTAATAGGACTTTTAATTTGCCAGTAACCTGGGTTAATCATTTCCGGTCAAGTGTTTAAGGTCTGTTTTCTTTAAAAATCAGCGATCTCCACTGGCTGAGTGATATCCGATATAAAGTGGGTCTCAGATTGTACAAGAAGCACTGCACTAAATTACATTTTTCCCACCATGTCTTTATAATATGAGCATTTATTTTACCTCAGTATTAACAATGGAGCTTCTGCGCTAGCCTGCCGATTCTGACGAGTGCGTGTGAGTAAACGGCTTTTTGTCTCGTTTTACGCTTGAGCAACTAAATTAATGCCAAAGTCTGTTTAACTGATTCTATTTTATTTACATTACAACATTGATGCTGTTAAAGGAGCTGTATAAAATGGAAAAAACTCACAATAACAGGTCACCAGAAATTTATAAGTGTGGGAAAAACACTAGCTCGGCAAATAACCTATAG
Organism: Danio aesculapii; assembly: GCF_903798145.1. Lineage (NCBI taxonomy): Eukaryota > Metazoa > Chordata > Actinopteri > Cypriniformes > Danionidae > Danio > Danio aesculapii. The sequence continues at coordinate 54,834,243 of NC_079437.1, read as the reverse complement.
GATTTGTGTATTTATGAATCGTATTTTAAATTTTACGAATTAGATTTGTGTATTTATGAATTGTGTTTTGAATTTATGAATTAGATTTGTGTTTTTTTAACTGTGTTTGAACTTACAAATCGGATTTTGTAAATGTGAATTGTGTGAAAAATCAGTAAAAAAAAATCAGTGTCAGTGTCTAAAATCTTTTATTTTTATTTATTTATTTATTTATTTATTTATTTATTTATTTATTTATTTATTTATTTGTCTCTCAGAGAGAATAGAAAAAGTCTGAGTTTAGCAAAATCATAATACAATTTCAGATATTATATTGCCTATGTATTTCGTGTTCATTCTGTGTCTGGTGTTTTTCTATCTAGGTATCTTAAGCTTTTGTGGATCACTGAATTTACTTTCTAAAGTGGGCTAATTCAAAATCAGAGTGATGCTAGAATTCTGTATGCAAAACTGCAATTACCTCAAAAATGTATCAATGATTCAGTGAACTTGAACACTAATACAACCTCATGCACACTTATCCATTTCACACATTTGACACTGTTGTTACTCAGTCCTGCTAAGAAGCAATCTAAAAGAATGTTAGCGGCTGCCAAAGTCAGTTTGTAGGTGACAGGTATGTATATCAGGTATATCCTCAGGCAAGGCCACCTATGAAGTGTAACATCTTGTGGAATTAGTAGTGTTTAGTGCACACCTTAACACAAACACACACACACACCTTTAGGCCAGTGACCAAATCTGTGCGGCATGTTTATGCTGATTTAAAGAGTAAAACAGTGACATAGGGCAGACGTTGAGGGGAAAAAAAATGTGTTGACATTGATGAGAGCAAGTAAATACCGAAGCAAAGCTGTCTTTGTTTGGCTGTTTAATGACGGCATGAACCGAGGCTATTTATTAAACTACATAAGATGATTTGAGAGCAGATTGCCCTCCGTATCAGTGATGGGTGCCAGATATCTGCTTTGCTTCTGGTTTGACAGATTAAAGAGGTGTTCAGATCATGCTGGATTAGATGATGAAAGATGGATGAAGTGATTTGGTGGCTTTTCCAGAGTATCTGGTATCTGTGTTTTAAAAGTATAATTCATTTACCCTAACTGAACCTCTTTTTATTCTGAAGACAAAACACATTTTTGAACTATTTTTTTATTTATTTCTGTACTTCAAATCACAGTGAAGGTGGATACAGGTGCTGCCTATAAATTAAAATGCTCTTTTTCCATTAGCATAGACAATCTAGCATAGATTGCCTGTCAAGTTAAAAAAGAAAGAAGAAAACAGCACTCCCTAAAAAATCTAAAGGTCCTTTAAAGAACAGATGTATTCTCTGACATCTTAGATAACTATGTTTATTACACAGTTCTCTGGAATACTTGATTGGTCAGTCATGACATTTCAAAATATGCTATCCCGAGATAACGACTGCTAATAAACTAATAACACAAGCTCACCCCGGCACTTCGAATCATCTTGACGGTGTCCTGCATAGTTCCAACTTTCTTCCACACACCTGCCTGGAAGTTTCTACACTCTCAGAAAAAAAAGGTACACAGTGGTACAAATAATGTTCCTTAAGGAACAGTTTTGTACCTTTGTAAAAGTTGTACAGGTTATATGGTACAGAAAAGACCTCTTATGAAACTGTTCAGTACCTTTTATGGTACAATTAAAATGAAGTAGGAAAAAATGTACACAAGTGTTGGACAACTCCTCCTTTATTACAATATCTATGAAAATAAATATTACTGGAAAGGCAAAGTGATTTTATGAATAATTTCCATATTACAACATGAATCATCATTTAAAAGCATGTTTAAAAAAACTCATAAACAATAATTATTTAGTTCTATAATACAAAACAACTGGTAAAACAAAACTATACAATAGGTATTGTAAACTAAACATTTAAGGTATTTTTAATCAACATTTGGTAAGCATTTTCTAATAAATATATTTTTATTATTGAAATCAACACCTTTGTCGTTTGCTTTTCCGCACGTGAGCTGGCAAAAGTGTTCATGCAGACATTTTAGTATTGTAAAGCTAATCAAACATTGTGCATATCTCGTTACAATACTTTTACATAATTCTATTTCTATTTTAAAATGAAGCAAATTAAACTTTTAAGTGATTACAAAGGTATTGTGTGAAAACTGGAGAAAAAAATGTTTTATATTGTACATGGGAAAATGTATTTCTGTAACATTTTTGTGAAAAGTGTAGTGAAATATTTAGCAAAAAAATAGATCTTTTAATTTATGTTAAAGTACTTTTTATTCTTTTTTTGTAAATGGAAAAGATGCATTTATACAAAAAGAAACTTATAAAAAACATTGTTTAAAAACTTATTTAATGTTTCATATTTACTGAAAGGCACTTTGCTATATTTAAAATGTGTCAATTTATTTTAAATAGTTCTTGAAGGAACATATTTGACAGTGTTAAGGTACAAAATGTCTTGTCACTTTAGTGCTACCTTAATGGATCAGATTTGTACCTTTGATAAAGGCACAGTATTGTATCTGCAGGTTTTAAAAACCAATGATACATTTTGGTTTCTCATGGTGCAAATCATGTTCTTAAAGGTACAAACTGCAATGGTACAAATTTGTTTCGTTGTCTTATGGCTCGTTTCCACTGACCGGTACGGTACGGTTCGGTTTGGTATGGGTCACCTTTATCAGGCTTGCGTTTCCACTAACAAGGGTACCCTTTTGGTGGGCGTGGTGTATGACAGAAAGTTTCAGTCGACGTCATTCTCGCTCGAGGAAATGTCAACAATAAAGCTGTACGGGTCACTTACATATCATATGAGAAGCACTTCTCACAAAACAGATGCTTCATAAACATCAATACTTGTGTATAAATGTTTATTACTAACTTTTCAATAAACATGAGTTGATTATAACTGCAGATCAATGACAGTGCGAAACAGACTACTGTAACGTCTGTAATTATATTAAATAACTAAATAAATGAACATATATAAACACATACAGCCCCTTACAGTCTCCAATATGTTCCCAACTACAGAAGAACTACATAAAGTAGACATTTCGCCCGTATTTAATGTGCTCCTTTTTTCCCGGCTTCTCCTTTGTTTCTTCGCACTTCACTCTCGCGTTTGTCAGTGTCTGACAGGATCGGGTTTCAAAAGCACGTCAATAATCAAGCACAGGTTATTATCATCAGCTCAAGAAGTTTGTTATTTCAGATATAATGTTAGACGCGCGGCGAGCGCTAGCAAGAAAGCGAAACCGCTCGCGCCTCAGACTGCCTCGTAAAAAACTACGGGGCACAGGGTAAATCTGCTCTTCTTCTTGGATTTGTGGCTGTCCATCAAGATAACGACAAGGTTTGTTTGAGCCCAGATCGACCATGGCTTGTTATTATATGTATTTATAATTCTGCTAAAATCTCTCGCTGTGTTTTTCAAACCTGGCGGGTTTTTTGTTTTCATTCTGGCTTGTTGCGTAAGCGAATGACGTATCTCCGTAAACCAATAGCGTTCAGCTGCGCGTGTGGCTCCGCCTTTTGGTACCCTTTCTCTTGTTTGGTACCCTTTCGAAAGGGGGCCGAAAAAGTGCTACGGTACGGTTCGGTTTGGTACGCTTTTTGACAGTGGAAACGGCCATAAAAGCGTACCAAACCAAACCGAACCGTACCGTACCACTCAGTGGAAACGGGCCATTAAGGTACAATTCTGTCCCATAAAAAGGTACTGCCCCAGTGACAAAGGTTTGTACCTTCATTGGTACAACATTGTACCATTTTTTCTGAGAGTGTAGTATACCTACAAAGAGATTAGCTGGTTCATGTGTGTCTAATTGAGGTTGGAACTAAACTCTGCAGGACAATTTTAAAAAGGAGGCGTGGCACCAAAACCCCACCCCTAAACCCAACTGTCACTGAGAGATGTACGAATTCATATGAATTAGCCTCTAAATCAAAAAGTTACGAAGGGCAATGAGGTAGCATTGGAATGGGAGAGTGTGTGAGTGTTTCCCCGCTCTGAAGGTAGTACACTAAGTGCTAGGTTGCGGCTGGAAAGGCATCAACCACATATAACATATGCCAAAGTAATTGGCAGTTCATTCTGTTGTGGTGAACCCATATAAAGCTGATTAGATTATGCAAGGTGCATGTAAACTTCTGACATCAACTCTATGTAGACTTTCATTTTAGAATGGGTAACAAAGTATGAAAGAACAATTATTAAGCACATTTTTAATGTGCTTATAAGTCAATAATAGAGCATTTATATCTGCAGTTATAAACTGCTTACTAATGTCTATTAATGCTTAACAGATAATGAATTAACTATTTGCTAATGCTTAATAGATGATTCATAATGTGTAGCTATTATAAAGTGTTACCGAAAACTCTTGCATATAACGTCAGCATATGTTTCTATTGTGCACAAATGCACTTGGATTGTATCTGGAAGGCCACACAATCAGCTGTGGTTCATCTTCTGTGGAAGAAACACTCACTTTGTGGCCACTTACTGCTTATTTTTCTTGCACAGCTAAAGCTCTCACACGCCACTCTGCCCTGTGAAATTAGATGAGCTATGTTGATATTTTTGGTACATGTGATGAGACTAGGTGACACTCTGGGTAGCACTTTCACATCGAACAAGAAGATTCCTAGGTAAAGTCCTGACTTGGCAAGATGGTCTTTCTGTGTGGAGTCTTCATTGTCTCCGCATGTTTGTATGGTTCTTCTTGTGTTTCCCCCAAAGACATGTGGTATATTAGATAAAGTGAATTGGCTGTAGTGTGTGACTAGCGGAGTCTGTGTATAATTCCCAGCACTGGGAGTTCATGTGTTAGTCATTCTCAGGGCTGGGTTGCAGCAGGAAGGACATATGTCAGTTAAAAACAGTAATTGGTGAATCATTCTGCTGTGGTGATGAAGAAGGCAAGAAGCTGAAGGAGAGTATGTCTGTGAGACTGTTGAGACTCGGTTGGACATTTAATTTCATCAAAGAAAAGTTTGCATTTCAGAGGCCATTTCATGACGTTTTCAGCCCAAACAAGGAAACTTTTTTTATGCGTTTACCTGTTCTTTTACATGGCAAAGGCATGTTTCTGACTGACAATGCATACATCTGAAAACTGATTAGAAAAATTGCCATTGTTGTGTCCTTTAAACTCTTAAAAAATGACAATCGTGGCATGTTGTATGTGTTTAGGCGGGTGTAGATTAAAAGCAAGCATGAACAAACATACAACAATGGCCGTGTATGTTCATGGCAAATTCTACATACTAGAACTGTAATCGGGCCATAAAAGTTAGGCCTGATGGGGCTCAAGCCCGACAAGTGAATTTTGATTGACAGCTTTTTAAAAGCCCGAACCCGTTTATAGCCCGACCTTATTCAAATGTGCACATGCACACAGCTCTTTTGCCTTTTTTTCATGAATGAGTCGTTTATATGTGTTTTAACATCATTTATTTATAACAAACATGGCTATAGGCCACTTGGAAGTTGTAACAAAGAAATAAAATAAGTCCTCTGTAACATTGTAACATCTCAGCACTCTAAATAGGCCTAGGTACATACACTTCACCTCTAAATTGGCCAACAGACCAATAAAAATAAGTCTTTCTTAACAAATGAAATTAAAATTAATTTCAATAGCGAAATTAAGATAAAGGCTCTGTGGGATTTGCTTCGCCACTTCTCTTTATAATCTGGCGTTAAGGCGACGGTGAAGCTGAATAATTTAGATTAGATTAGATTAGATTCAACTTTATTGTCATTACACATGTACAAGTACAAGGCAACGAAATGCAGTTTAGGTCTAACCAGCAGTGCAACAGCAGCAAGTGCAGGATACAGGTATAAGTTATAAAGTGCAGTTATAGAAAAACTATGGTGATATTTACAGATGGATGTACTATCAACATTATATACAGGTTGTATTAGCTATAAACAGAGATTTGCATAAATGAATATATGTACAGGATGCTATTAATAATCAGGAGTGGCAGATAGATAAACATAATTACAAATTACAAATGTCCATGTGCTGTGGGTATGTACAGTTCAAGTAAATGAATCAGTGCAATGAATATGTGCAAACTTTAAATGTGCAAATGTTAAATAGTGCAGTGATTGTGAGGAGTATAAGTTAGAGGAGTGTGGGGGGTGTATTGGGGGGGCAAAAGAGTCAGTGAGGGGCAGAGTTCAAAAGGAAGACAGCTCTGGGGAAAAAGCTGTTCCTCAGTCTGCTGGTTTTTGTCCGGGGGAGCCTGAAGCGCCTGCCGGAAGGCAGGAGAGAGAACAGTCTGTGAGCAGGGTGAGAGGTGTCCTTAAGAATACTGCGTGCTCGGCGCAGACAGTGTTTCTTCTGGATGTCCTCAATGGCTGGCAGTGTAGTCCCTGTGATGCGTTGGGCAGTTTTCACCACCCGCTGCAGTGCCTTACGCTCAGCAACAGAGCAGCTTCCATACCAGACTGTGACGCAGTTGGTCAGGATGCTTTCTATTGTGCAGCGGTAGAAGTTCACCAGGACGGCTGATGAAAGCTGGTTCTTCTTAAGTTGCCTCAAGAAGAATAGGCGCTGATGAGCCTTCTTGACCAGGCTGGAGGTGTTGGTGGTCCAGGAAAGGTCCTTTGAGATGTGGGTCCCCAGGAACTTGAAGGATGAGACAGGCTCAACGGCCATCCCATTAATGTGGATGGGATCATGCGAGCCTGTTCGTCCCTTCCTGAAGTCCACAATGAGCTCCTTGGTCTTATTGGTGTTAAGGAGCAGATTATTGTCGGTGCACCAAGTGGCCAGATGCTGTATCTCCTCCCTGTAGGCAGTCTCATCATTATTGCTGATTAGACCAATCACTGTGGTGTCATCTGCAAATTTGATGATGGTGTTGGATCTGTTCACAGGCCTACAGTCGATGGTAAAAAGGGAGTAGAGGAAGGGGCTCAGCACGCAGCCCTGTGGTACACCAGTGTTGAGTGTGACGGTGGTGGAGCAGATGTGGCCTGATCTAACATTCTGAGGTCTGTTAGTCAGAAAGTCCATAACCCAGTTGCAGAGAGACGTGTTGATATCCAGGTCTCTGAGTTTGATCAGTAGCTTAGAGGGTATGACAGTGTTGAATGCTGAGCTGAAGTCAACAAACAGCATTCGTGCATAAGTGTTTTTATTGTCCAGGTGTGTGAGTACAGAGTGCAGTGCTATGGAGACGGCATCTTCTGTGCTCCTGTTGCCACGGTAGGCAAACTGATGTGGGTCCAGTGTGGATGGCAGAGAGTCTTTCAGGTGTGCCAGGACCAACCGCTCAAAGCACTTCATGATGATGGGTGTGAGTGCTACAGGGCGGTAGTCATTCAGGCATGTTGGGCTGGAGTGTTTCGGCACTGGCACAATAGAGGTGGTTTTAAAGCATGTTGGCACAGTTGCTAGGTTAAGTGACAGGTTGAAAATGTCTGTGAACACCCCAGCGAGCTGTTCTGCACATGCTTTGAGGACGCGCCCAGGGATACCGTCTGGTCCAGCAGCCTTACGCACATTGATCCGACTCAGTGCGGTGTAGACTTCTGAGGAGGTGAGTGTGATAGTTGAGTGGTCGGTTGAGGTAGTGTTCCTGGTGTAGGGTTCTGTATTGTCTCTTTCAAAGCGGGCATAAAAGTCATTTAGCTCGTTCAGGAAGGAGACATTTGTGGCTGTGGGGGTGGACTGGCTGGGTTTGTAGTTGCTGATGGCCTGGATGCCCTGCCACATGCGCCGAGGATCAGAGTTGGAAAAGTGCTCCTCTAGCTTTAGCTTGTAGCAGTGCTTGGCCTTTTTGATGCCCCTCTTCAGATTAGCCCTGGAAGTGCTGTAGGCCTGTGCATAACCTGATCTGAATGCAGTGTTGCGTGCCTTCAGCAGGAGGCGCACCTCCTTGTTCATCCATGGCTTTTGATTTGGGTATGTGGTGATCTGTTTCTGGGTTGTAACACTGTCTATGGTGGTGTTGATATATTCCAGAACAGAGGAAGTGTAACTGTCAATGTCTGTGTGAGAGCCACATGTGGCCTGGGAAGCAAACATACTCCAGTCTGTGTGTTCAAACCTGTCCTGGAGTGTGGAGTCCACCCCCGCTGGCCACACTTTGATGGTCCTTACTGATGGCTTCACACGGTTGACGATGGGTGAGTATTTGGGGGTGAGAAACAAACAAAGGTGATCTGATTGACCCAAGTGGGGGAGTGGGGTCACAGCATATGCTTCAGCCATGTTTGTGTAAACTTGGTCTAAAGTTTTGTTTCCCCTTGTGTGGCAGAAAATGTTTTGATGGAATTTGGGGAGCACTGTTTTTAAGTTTGAGTGATTAAAATCCCCCGTAACAATAAAAGCAGCCTCCGGGTGAGCAGTCTGTTGTTTGCTGATGGCTGCATGAAGTTCATTCATAGCAAGCTTGGCATCAGCGTCGGGAGGGATATAAGCAGCAGTTATTATGGTGGAGGTGAACTCCCGTGGCAGATAAAACGGTCTACATTTAACCATTAGAAATTCCAGGTTAACAGAGCAATGTCTCCCAACGACGACAGAGTTTGTGCACCAAGCTTTGTTAATATAAATGCATAATCCTCCGCCTCTGGTCTTACCGGAGTCATCCGCCGTTCTGTCTGCTCGGAATGTTTGATGCTCCGTTAGCGATATAGCGTTGTCTGGTATCCCGCTGTTTAGCCATGTTTCTGTGAAAATCATGACATTACAGTTCCATAATCTTTTGCTGTGGTTGATGCGCAGTCGAATCTCATCCATTTTGTTCACCAGTGACCGTACATTGGCGAGAAAGATGCTGGGTAAAGAGAGCCGGTGTGGTGTTAGCTTTAGCTTAGCTCTTAGCCCGGCGCGCTTCCCCCGTCTTTGTTTACGTTCTCTGCGCCGCCTTCGAGCACTTCCGCCCGGCCGTGGAGGGCTCTGAGGCCCGGGTGTTCTGGCGATCTCAGGGATGAGTCGAAGATTGTTAATAAAACTGTCCGGAGTGCACAAACCAATATCCAAGATGTCCTGTCGGGTGTACGATGTAAAGGCACTGCTGTTCTGTACGAACAGACCCGAAATGAGCAGGAATAATACCGCAAAATTGCAGAAACTGGAGAGACGCTGGGCTTTGCGAACTGAACGCGCCGCCATCTTGCCGTCTAAACATAATAAGAATAATAATAAAGAATAATAATAAGAAGAATAATAAAAGAATAATGGCAACATTTGCCTGTATGCTCTGTCTACATTGTGATTTTATGGTTTAATTAATATTTATAGTTATAATTTGAAAATCCTTTACTCACCAAGATTAGGCTACGTGAACAAACATTATTGAATCTACTGTAAATGGCTTTAGGTCTTGCGTTCACTGAGCAGCACTGAACACCCTTTCACTGCTGTTGTTACTGGCCAGGATGCATACTGTTCCGGCTACTTTAGCATGTTTTGGGTAGGATTGTTAATTCATCTTCTACCAGCCAAGAACATCTATTTTATTTTCCATGACAGCGGTTTCAATGTAGTAAGTGACCTTGTCATCTTCCTTGTCAGCTTGCTGTACATCACTGTTTAGCGCTCTGTAATACGCAGTGTATGAGCGATTGCCGAAATACCTTGGCGACTAGTTCAATGACCGTTCTTTTTTAACTGGTGAATAGCCTGACAGCAGTCAAAATTCGCTAATCAAAATTAATCACATGCCTGTTCATTTACCACGCAAGCCCAAGCCCAAGCCTGGCCCGACCTGGGCTAAAACAATAGAAATTAAGCCCAAACCCACCCGAACCCATGGGGTCCCGTCGGGTTCAGGCAAAGATCTTCAGCTCTACTACATAAACAACAGCGCCGAGCTGCCAACAGTAGCTAATGACACTGAAGCTTTGATGCGCAAGTCAAACATTTGTCACAATTTCTATCGAAGCCCAATATTGAAGATAGTATTGCTTTCCCAGAGTCAAATTTTCACAAACAAAGCTTCACTTTCTGTCCAATTACATTGTGCGTATGACTTACAGCTACCAATTACATTGTGTGCTTGTCAAAACCCCAGATTCTACGTAGCCAGTGTCTCATTGCCTCTGGTTGATTGGTTTGTGATGCGAGTGTTAATCAATATATATACAGTAATGCAAGGGTTAATCAATATTACATTTAAACTTTGTTTTAAAATTTAAAATTTTTAATTTGTTCATCCAATTCACCTAGAGCCAAACCAGAGCATCTGGAGGAAACCCACGTGAACGTGGAGAACATGCAAACTCCACACAGAAATGCCAATTGGCCCAGCCAGGAGTCGAACCATCAACCTTCTTGCTGTGAGGTGACAGGGCTAACACTGAGCCACCATGCCTCCCATATTGACAGACTTTAATGCATAAATAAATCCAATGGATAAAATAAGACTTAAAGTAAGACTTCTTTTTTTGCACACGTAACACTGAAACTATGGCGTGTGTGGAGGTTCCTTCATTTGACAGAATTTGACATGCTTCTGGCTGACATATTTTAGGTATGAAGTTTAGAAATATTGTCTTATTTTCAGAAATAATAAGTTAAAATTAAGTACGCTTTTCCTTAAAACAAGATGAATAATCTGCCAATGGGACAAGTAAAATAATCTTGCTTTTGCTTTGAAATAAGATTTTAATTACCTTATTGGTAGATTATTTTATGGAAAACATATTTTTACTTTAACTTATTATTTCTGAAATCAAGACAATATATTTTGCTTGTCTAAATAATGCTTCTTGATTTAAGAATCAATCAATCAATCAATCAATCAACCAATCAATCAATTTTATTTATTTAGCCCCCTGGTTGTAGTAAATCTGTGGTCACACTGCACTTTCCACCCCATAGACTTCCATTCATACACATGTGAATGTGACAGACAAGAAATGCAAGCTCATACGACAAGTTTCGCAGTTTGCTACATTGGAAAGTTCAAGCTTGGTGAACTCTGACCTGCAAAATTGCATCATGTGGCTGTGTGAGACCAATCAAAGATCAAAACAGAACCTCTCGTTACAGAAATGTAATATATGGATCTATCGCTCACCTTTAATAATGTCTAATCATCTTGTTTAATCCCACCCCTTTTTGCACTGCCGTACGACAGAATTTTGCAATCTCAAACTCTAGTGTGACCGCGGCTTAAAGTTCTGTTTTGAACTAGAAGAAAGTAGACTCTAAATAATAAAAACATTTTTTGACATTTACAAACAAGGTTAAAGCAACCAAAAGCTGTCCTGGCATGCACAATACAGTGCTTTTTAGCCAATTATATGCATTGTCATGTAAAATTTTCCATTCTGTGTAAATGTAGCCTGAGAGACGTCTCTTCTAATTTCGGCTGTGGTTAAAAAGATTGATTGATTAGTTGTGCTTTACTGCATTAAACAAAAATTACACAGTAAAACATGTAAGATGGTAAGAACACAATCTAAACAAGAATGTCAATAAAACAAAACAGCATTTGTACTACTGAATATCAAAGGCAAGTCTAAATAAATAAAATTTTTACTTTAAATAGTGCCACATTTGTGATGATATGAAGTTCTATTGGGAGGGTATTTTATAAATAAATAAATATGTAAAACACTCTCCCCACTGTTTCCAGCAACAACTGGTCTGCTGATTGTATGAACCTTTAAAATCTTACATACGGTTGAAGTCAGAATTATTAGCCCCCCTTAGAATTTTTTTAACATTTTTTAAATATTTGATATTGGGAAAAAAAAAATAAACAGGAGGGCTAATAAATCAGGGGGGCTAATACTTCTGACTTCAACTGTATATACAGTATGAAGGTGCAAGACCATTAACTGCATTAAAAACAAACAATAGTAGTTTAAAGGTGCAGTAGGTGTCTTCAGAACATTTTTTGCTGTGCTGGTCTTCACATTCCAATAGTAATGAATAAAGTAAATGATCTAAATGTATTTATATGTATTGTTATATTTTGGGTAAGGCATAAGACAAAAAAAAAGTTCATCCAATTAACTATTGTGGAACCGATAATTCCCATAATTCTGATAAGAAGCCCAGACTGTCTGTCAACAAATGTAGATTTGTACATCTAAGCCCCTCATGCAGATCTGCCGATGCATGTGCGCTGCAGTCACGTGGACACGAGTGACAGCAGTAAAAACAAATGCTGAATCAAAACTTTTTAATATCCTGAATCAATATTAGAGTTACTTTTGCAAGCTGGAGGAAGGATGACACTGTGGCTGAAGTATTTCATTTAGGCAGTTAATGTTCTGTTTCAACGCAAAGCTTATGTAGATTTTGTTGTTATATGAACAGAAGTGTTGTTCAGCTACTAAAATCTTCCGGCGAAAGATTGATGTGTCTATTTTCAATTTCATAAGTAATTTTTTTATTAAGTTTAACAACAAAATATCAGTAAATAGCGCTATTCTGCCTAGCCTGCTTTACTGAGGTAAAGTTGGTTTTATATTCACATTGTTTCATTTCTGAACAATGACAACATGTGATGCGCTCCCTGTATTGTTTACCATGTTACTCTGAATATTCGCTCTAAAATAGAATGTAAGTATGACTTAGTAATAAGTGTAATTCCTGCACACCGCTGACCAACCACTAAGCATACAGTAGTTGCTTTAGGACAAAGTGCGGGAGAGATTGAGTCCAGCGATCCTTGCATGCATGAAAATTTTCACATTATGACAAGGTTTGCTTGCTACTCAACTAAAAATGTGCTAGATATAATACAGTTTTTTTTGTTCGGAATTGTAGTATTATAAAGTTTTCTAACTGGTGAATGTCATCTTTAATGTGTGCGTTCGCTATTTCAGGAGGTGTGGCTTTGGATGACAAGGGAGGTTAGCATTTAGGCAGATCACCTACTGCACCTTTAAAATCAATTCTGAATTTAACAGGGGGCCAAAGGACAAATGTGATGTCCTCACATTTTTCACTATGCGTCAGCATGCAAACAGCAGCATTTTGCAACAGTTGTTCGATGAACTAAGGTTTAGTTAATTCCAACATAGAATGCATTGCAATGCAAGGAAATCTAGATATTTGGACTAGAAAAAAGTGGACTCTAAATAATAAAAGCATTTTTTGCTGGTACAAACAAGGTAAAAGTGCCAAAAGCTGTCATGGCAAACATAATACAGTGTTTCTGTAGCCAATTATGTGCATGTGGAAATGCAAAACATTTTGAAAACATTGTCATGTAAAGTGTTTCTGTTTTTCTGTTTTATGTAAAACGCAGCCTTAGAGACGTTTTTTCTAATTTCGGTTTGTGGTTAAAAAGGTCATTGATGACTCCAGGTGATGTTTGGACTAAATCCTTGAGCTTTAAAGTATTCCAGAAGTATTATTACCACAATAACCTATCTCTGCCGTACCTACTCGAAGCATCTTTTTAAAAACCTCAAGATGAAAGCTCTCCTGCTTGAAGGCTCTTGAATACTAGTAATATTCCGGCTTTATTCTCACTGATATTTGGCATGAAGAATGCAGGCTGCCGCTTTAATTGTGTTGCTTTAATGGATGACCTTGCTTCCCTCAGCCTCTGGTTGAACTCTATTTAGATGAGACAGCAGTCTGTAATTTAAGGAAGCCTCTTATCATTTCTCTCTCTCTTTCCGGCCTAAGGCGACATACGGTTCACTGACGGTCACAAACTTCAGGGTATGATATGTCGGCGGGGGTAAATGCTAGAGAGAAAACGACAAATTAAGTCTAATATCATGTTAGCGATGGAAATTGATGGCAGATGTTTTTTTAAACAGATGTCTTTATTTGATGGTTTTGGATGAAGAGGTTTTACATATCTGAACACAACTCCTAGCCCCTCCTTTTCACCATGTTTGGACTGGGGATGGCTGAGTGCTCAGGGTTAGAGACCTCACAGGTTTCTCATCTCAGACCAGATTAAAGACAACAATAGTCTTGGCCTCTGCTGAACTTAAAGGTGGTCTTCAGTTTGAAGAAAATCATACGCCACAAAAACTGCAAGAACATTGTATAAGAAAAGTAATGATTATGATTAATACAGAGCCCAAACTACACATTGATTTTTATTCTTAAGGTGTATGCTTGAGGCAAATCATCATTAGTACAGAATGAATAATCAGGTTAATCAGGTAATCAGAGTCATAAATTATTAAACATCCATTCATTTATTTTCCTTTGGCTCAGTTCCTGATTTATCAGGGGTCACCACAGAGAAATGAACCTCCTTACTAAACAAAATAATATGGCAACTAAAATCCTGATAGACATCATAGTCGTAACGTCCACACAACAACAAGCTGTAACATCATTAGACATTGATATTTGGTTGATTTTAGGTTGAATGCTGGACATGCTGCATTTCGTTGCCTTGTACTTGTACATGTGTAATGACAATAAAGTTGAATCTAATCTAATCTAAAATTGACGTCGGCCTGATGCTGGGTTCTGACGTTAATGTCCAGCATTCAATGTTATCATTTCCGAACAAAATTCAACATCCTGCGATGCTGGGGTACAATGTCAATCTGATGTCATGTTGACGTCCTGTACCTGCTGGGAAGCAATAAACCCTGTGTAGGTACCTTGTCAATGGGAGCACACTTCATTTATAGTTTTCTCTTCTAACAAGCTGGTTTTCTGAATTAGTTGTGTTAAATAATGCCAAACACTGCATAATTTTCAAAGTCATTGGATCACAGTTGGTTTCACACCACATGTCTAGCTAGGCTAGCATTCAGTAGATGCTGTGTTCACATTTGTCTTTCCGGAAGAATTGCCAACAACTCTAGCTCGCAAATTACATATCACAACCAAATGCATATGTGAAGTCTGAGTTATCACACAAGACATGGTACCAAAAAATGGTAATGAAAATGGTACCAAATTTTTGTAGGCTACAGCTCAGGGGAAGTTTTACAAACGTTCCAGTTCTTGGGTCCAAAAAGACAGAGAAGGATAGTTCTTGGATCGGAATCAATGCTCCTGATATTGTGATCTATATCTCCTCCTTGAACTCCCTGCTGCCCTGTCTTGCTTTTTCATTGGCTGTAGGTTATTCATTCATTCATTTTCTTTTCGGCTTAGTTCATTTATTAATCAGGGGTGGCCACAGCAGTATGAACCGCCAACTTATCAACTTATGTTTTACGCAGTGGATGCCCTTCCAGCCGCAATCCAGCACTGTGAAACACCGATACACATCTTGCATTCAAACCCACATATACACCATGGCTGAAGCATGGTCACAAACACTGAGCACAGGGAGAACATGCAAACTCCACACAGAAATGTCAACTGACCCAGCCGGGGCTCGAACCAGCGACCTTCTTGCTGTTTGGCAACAGTGCTACCCACTGCGCCACCGTGTCACCCCTGGCTGTGGGTCACAGCCATCAAACTTAGTTGCTAAAGTGCTGTAGCTCTGTACAGTTTAAGCCGCGGTCACATTGGACTTTTCACCCCATAGACTTCCATTTATACCCACAGGAATGCGTTGAACCGGAAACTCAAGTTCGTGTGACAAGTTTCGCAGTTTGTTGCATTGCAAAATTCAAGCTTGGTGAACTCTGACCTGCGAAATACCATCACCTGTCTGTGTGAGACCAATCGAAGGTCAAAACATGACCTCTCTGGACAGATATTTAAAACGTCTAATCATCTTGTTTAATCAAGGCCTTTTTCGCAGCGCCATACAACTGAATTTCGCAAGCTCAAATTTTAGTGTGGATGCGGCATTAGTTCCAATCCTAATTAAACACACCTACAACTAACTGATTCCTTAAGCTTGTTTGAAACCTACAGGTTAAGCTGCAGTTACACTAGACATTTCTCCCCATAGACTTACATTCATACATACGCGAATGCGTCAGACTGGAAACGCAAGGTCGTTCGTCAAGTTTCGCAGTTCACTGCATTGCAGAGTTCAAGCTTGGTCAAGCAGAGTTCAAACTCTGACCTGCGAAATCGCATCACTTGGCTGCATGAGACCAATCGAGGATCAAAACATGACCTCTCTGGACAGAAATGTAAAATATGGACCAATCGCACGCATTTTTAAATGTCTAATCATGTTGTTTAATCCCGCCCCTTTTTGCAGCCCCGTACGACAAGTTTAAACTCAAGTGTGACCGCAGCTTAAGTGTGTTGGACCAGGGTTGGAACTAAACTGTGCAGGGCAGCAACCCTTCACACTCTCAGAAATAAAGGTACAGGAGCTGTCACTGGGGCAGTACCTTTTCAAAAGGTACAAATTAGTACCTGAAGGCTTCATAATGGTCCCTCAAAGGTACTTTTTAGGTACATTTTGGCACAAAAATGCCCCTTTGAGGTACCAATGTGGATTCTTTGGGTACAAATATGTATCTTTTGAAAAGGTACTGCCCCAGTGACAGCTCCTGTACCTTTATTTCTGAGAGTGCAGGAACTGCGATTTACACCCCAGCTGTAGGTCATCGCTGTGTTTTAGCCAAAACACTTCTAGGTCCATATATTTAGCATGCTATATTTTTTTCACAGGCATCAGTGGCACATCATAGATTTTCTCTGATCGTATCTTTGATAATTCACACTGCTTGACTTTCGCTCATGTGAATGATCACCTATTTGCCTCTGATTTTGGCCACTTGACTACGATTTCACAAAACCTGTTGGAGAGTGAAAATCTGGGCTAAAATATTGCAGTGTGAACTGCATAAAAGACATGCAAAACATGTGAAGCTGTGGAGCGAGAGGACCGGAATTAAGAACCACAGTTCTAGAGCATGTGTCAAGGAACTGTACTCACACAAGCTATTAAACTTTGGACATATTTGTCATATTTGTTTGTGTCTCTTTAAATGCAAATGATTTTCTGCATCCCGCCCCCTTTCTAGAAGAAATCAGTGGCTTTAAAGCGTGTGCACTAGGTTTTCTCAGAAGCACACACGGATCACAAAGGTTTAAATAATGCTTGATATTTCTGGGAATTCAAAACTGTTGAGGCCTTATGTAAGGCATTTGAGGGAGTTTGGAAACAGTGCTTATAGATATAGGGGGCGCATTGGGTAGTGCTGTTGCCTCACAGCAAGTAGGTTGCTGGTTCGAGACTCGACTGAGTCAGTTGGCATTTGGAGTTTGTGTGGAGTTTGTATGTTCTCCTCGTGTTCGCGTGGGTTTCCTCCGGGTGCTCCAGTTTCCCCCACAAGTCCAAAGACATGCACTATAGGTGAATTGGGTAAGCTAAATTGTCTGTAGTGTATATCCTGGTCCTCCTGGGCGGGGGTTGAGCATTGGACTAATGACATATCTCATAAAGATTAGATGTTATGAAACACTAACATGGTGCGGCCAAATATCAACTTCGATATAAACAGCCCCTGGAGTAAGTAAGTAAGCTTATAGATATAGAGAACTCTGCTTGGAGCAATTTTGTGCTTTGTACCTTTGCTGATATTTTGTTCTATCTGAAACCCCAATATTAATCACTAAGGGTGCTTTCTCATCTGTAGTTCCGTTCATTTGGTTTGGACGAAGGGCAACAAATGATACATTGTAGCATTTTCTGCAGTCTCTGGGTCTTTTTCACACCACACTGATTGCTTTGGTCTGAACCAGTTGAAAAGAACCAAAATGCAGTCATGTGACAAAATCCACATCACTCATTGGCCAAATTTTATTGAGTGTATTTCCTAAACTGCTTTTCGATTGGTCAGAATTCACTTCCGTTTACATGCCAATGAAACGCCAAGTAAGCAAACCAGCAGACACAAAATGTTGCTTTTGACTATGGAGATATGACTGCGCTGACTGATGTGTCCTTGCTCAAAGTATACTTACTAGTTTGTATATATCACTTTAGACAAACTATACATTTCGAGAATGACAAGACATGGTACCAAAAAATGGTAATGAAAATGGTACCAAAATTTTGTAGGCTACAGCTCAGGGGAAGTTTTACAAACGTTCCAGTTCTTGGGTCCAAAAAGACAGAGAAGGATAGTTTCTTGGATCTGAATCCATGCTCCTGATATTGTGATCTATATCTCCTCCTTGAACTCCCTGCTGCCCTGTTTTGCTTTTTCATTGGCTGTAGGTTATTCATTCATTCATTTTCTTTTCGGCTTAGTTCATTTATTAATCAGGGGTGGCCACAGCAATATGAACCATCAACTTATCAACTTATGTTTTATGCAGTGGATGCCCTTCCGGCCACAATCCAGCACTGTGAAACACCAATACACGTCTTGCATTCAAACCCACATATAAACCGTGGCCGAAGCACAGTCCAAAACACTGAGCACAGGGAGAACATGCAAACTCCACACAGAAATGTCAACAGACCCAGCCGGGCCACCCCTGAGAATTAAGCGCGGCTGCAACTGGAAAACAATGTTGTAATGCATCACATGTCACTTCATGAGGAGGCGTGAATTAATTTAGCTCAACTGTGACATGGTCATCTTGCGGAAATATTACCAACGATCCATCAGGCAATGTTTTCCCCTCTCTCTCTCTCTCTCTCTCTCTCTCTCTCTCTCTCTCTCTCTCTCTATTGGTAAAGCGCTGTCAACAAATGTTTTTCCTCCACATTCCAAAATGCACAGCGCATCGGCCTACGGCAGCTGGATTAGTCCAAAAAGGTGCAGTACTTTTTGCTGATGGGTCTGTTTTAGTTTGGATCATATTCTCACCACAAACGAACCGCTCCAGGGCTCATTTGAAAGCGTACTGAGACCACCTCTTCAAGGAGGTCTCGGTATGCTTTTTTGGTCCGCCTTCGGGGCGCACTCGAGTGCTATTGGTACATTCACACCTGCCCAAACGAACCGCTCCAAGAGGGAAAACGAACTCTAGTGCGGTTCAACCCAATTAAATAAGGCAGGTGTAAAAGCACCTTAAAGTAGCCTACATTGAAAGTTAAAATGCATTGCAGGGGTGTCAAACTCAGTTCCTGGAGGGCCGCAGCCCTGCAGAGTATAGTTCCAGCCCTGTTGGTATCTGTTGGTATCAAACAAGCCTAAATTACTCAATTTGTTTGATCTGGGGTGTTTAATTAGAGATGGAACTGAACTGTGCAGAGCTGCGGGCTTCCAGGAACTGAGTTTGACACCTGTTGCATGTTGGGACCCTTTTAACACCAATGAGAGTTCGCACTGCTGAAAGTTGTCAGAATATTATGTGTTTAACTTTGGACCATTTATAGCAAAATGAAAAAGCTGCATCAATCCATTTCAGATTACCAAACAAGCATAATGTGATTTACCTGACTTACATCAAAAAATCCTGTAAGAATATGAATAATTAATGCAATCAGCCATAATCATCAGAATTGGAATTACACCGCGGTTTTGATGCCAGATGTTAATGCTGATTGTTTCGGAACAATATTGATCTATTCTAATGACTGCTGCTAGTGAGTCACGTCTGAGGGGGGAAATCACTGTTTGCTCTGCTCTTTTCCTTACTGTAAAACTGCTTTAAATTTTTGAACGTTTGACCAGTTTATAGGGATAAAGGAACTTACATAATGGGGTGCACTTAGGGTCCTTATTTTTTCCCCAAACCTCTTCACTAAACCCCCTTAGTATCTTTCCCAATTTCCTGGAAGGCAGTGTCTTTCGCTGACAGTCTGTTCAGTGTCAGAGTTATGCTCCTCTACTTCCTGATCAGTGTCTTGGAATAGTTTGGCACAAAGTTTTCAGTGCTATTTCTTAACAACATTTCCAGAATGCTCAAACTACTCCCAGGATTCATTGCGGTCTTTGTGAGAAGAGAACTATTGTAAAACAACCAAAGAAAGTTAGAAAGAAAAACTTAGCCAAGACAATCGTTTATGTTGGCTTGGCAAAGCATTGTCTGGATGTTTTGAATGCGTCTCAGAGTTGGGGATTTGGAGAGTTGTTTGAATATCTATCTATCTATCTATCTATCTATCTATCTATCTATCTATCTATCTATCTATCTATCTATCTATCTATCTATCTATCTATCTATCTATCTATCTATCTATCTATCTATCTATCTATCTATCTATCTATCTATCTATCTATCTATCTATCTATCTATCTATCAAAGCATGTCGCTGAAGAGATGATGGAGGTTTATTCTATGATGATCAAAATGGCCTTAAACACCTAGCGGGCACAAAATGTCAACATGATGTCATATTGCTGTTGTACCACAACATTGTGGGGACATTGCATTTTGTTTGGAAATGAAAATCGGATCCAACGTCCAACCTAAAATCAACCAAATATCAATGCCTAGGAATGATGTTACGGCTTGACATTGTGTGGACGTCACCACTATGACGTCTATCAGATGTTGGATTTTGATTGCCATACCTGATGAATAAATGTCGGTGTTTGACGTAAATGTGACATTGGTTTAAGATGTTGGCTCAACGTTGGATTTTGGTCACTTTTCAACACAACCTAAAATCAACCATATATCAACATCATTTGACATTGTTATTGGACATCAAAATAACGTTGTCCTTAGCCTTGACATTTTGGTCACCTGACATCACAACCTAAATCTAACGTAATATTAACGTCTTATGACATTGTGTGCCTGCTGAACTACATCTAGATGCACTACAGAATGTTACGTTTACACACATCCACAAATTACATGTAAATGCATCATTTTTTTACAGCATAATACTCACTACTCATGAGTACTTTTGAAAGCTCTTTGTGCTCATACTTTGAGTAATATTTAAAACAGATACTTTAACTCTACTTGCACTACATATTTGGGCAAGTAATAGTACTTTTACCCAAGTATGATTTTCCAGCACTCTCTCTTTCCACCACTGCTATCTATCTATCTATCTATCTATCTATCTATCTATCTATCTATCTATCTATCTATCTATCTATCTATCTATCTATCTATCTATCTATCTATCTATCTATCTATCTATCTATCTATCTATCTATCTATCTATCTATCTTTCCATCTATCTATCTATCTATCTATCTATCTATCTATCTATCTATCTATCTATCTATCTATCTATCTATCTATCTATCTATCTATCTATCTATCTATCTATCTATCTATCTATCTATCTATCTGTCTGTCTGTTTGTCCTTTCTTTTGTCTGTCTCTTGCTTTATCTATGTCTATCCATCCATTCATTTATCTTTCTTTCTTTCTTTCTGCTATAGAGTTTGTAGAGATGTGACTTATAAGGAGTCGTCACAGAGTCTCTGAGAAACAGAACCAGGCCAGAAGTCAGAGGTCAAAGCCACTGAACACACAATCCTCCTGAAGAGCCTCTCAGCTCAAATGATTAAGTGGCCTTGCGCTTTATAACATTTGCCAGCAGCAACACAAGGACAGACTCGCAGGGTAAAGCCCTCTCTAAAGGATAATGCCTCAAAATCCATGCGGACTTGGACCACAGAGCAGGAGATAAGGCAGAAGTTCGTCAGGCCGGTGGGAATTTATAGACATTTAAAACAGTCTTAGCCTGATCAAATTACTCTGAAGCGTGACTTAAGCACCCTAAGCAGTGTGTTGATCTGCTTTTCTGCATAGTTAACGAGCCTGTCATTAACGTCACTGGGAATCTGCTCTTCCTGTTTGTGCTCACGCTGAAGACAGCAGCTAATGAGGGCACTGGCTGCTTTGTTGTCCTCCCTTATTTTGGTTGCTCATAATGCTGCAAATATTTGCTAATATAAATGGAAAAGTTAAACATACAAAACTGCCTAAGACATTGCCTGAGGAATATTATGCTGAAAAGACATACATTCAAGATAATAAAGAAAGACGACCCAGACACAGGGCACAACAAAGCTGTGGATTAAACATCAAAGAGCATAATATCATTTACCCCAAATCCCAGGATATAAGGGAATTTTAGAAGAACATTTTCCAGGATCAGAAAAGACATGGACATGAAAGAACATTCGAGTACAACTTAACATAATGAATTGTTTCTACATGAATGAGTCTGTTAATTCACTTATGAACAGCATTTGATACTGGAATAGCTGATTTTTGGAATGAATGAGAATACAGACTCGAGTGCATAATTTCCATGCCAGTCAACTGAAATCAGAGGTATTGGAAATACGTTCTTTAAATAAAGAAATTAATAGGCTATATTTTAAATCAGAAACTCATAAACAAAATAACTGTAATGTATAATTATTGTCAAACCTGCTTTCTGTGTGGTTTTCTAACCATGCTTATGATGTATGAGCAGCTCACACATGTGCTTTGAATCGTTGAATTAGTTTTTTTACAATATGTCAGCACTGAACAAGCCATTGATTTTTTTCTTCTTTTTACACCCTTCAATGCATAAGTTTCAGACATTAAAATATACCTAAATAACAAAATATAGGATTTGTGTTATAAATTCTAATGTCTATGGACACATTTACTATTCTTCTTCCAGTTAAACAGCCACTTACATATATTTTCATGTATTTTAGAAGAAGTCGATGAATTAACACTTTGTAAACGTACTGTAAACGTTGTACAGCAGCTGTAAGTTTGGCAGCACTCACCACGTCATAGATTAAATAAAATGATTGAGCTGTTTAAATGGTAAAATACATGTTCTTACACATATTTGAGAATCAGATAATTACAGTAGGTATCAGATAATTAGGATGTTTGTCTATATTTGTAAAAAGTGGAAATATATATAGTTGAACTGAGAATTATTAGCCCCCTTTGATTTTTTTTTTCTTTTTTAAATATTTCCCAAAGGATGTTTAACAGAGCAAGGAAATTTTCACAGTATGTCTGATAATATTTTTTCTTCAGGAGAAAGTTATATTTGTTTTATTTCGGCTAGAATGAATTAATGAATTAATTTTTAAATAAACATTTTAAGGTCAAAATTACTAGCCCCTTTGTGCATAAAAATACAGTCTTTGTTTTTGTTTACTCCATGTAGTTCTAAGAGCTGATCTGCATATTTTGCATATTTCTCAGTCGCATAAAGTTAAGTGCACAAAGGTTACTCTCATACATTCACAGGCTCACATAAACACACTTTAATTTGTTTTTATACTCCATATAACGCTGTATAAAATCCATAAACTAAGCTTTTTTTGTGAGGGCAAAATATTATGACATCATGGCTTTGCAGTCCAAAAATGTGGTTACAATGGAAGTCAATGGGGCAAAAATAGCCACAAACAGTAAATTAGGGAGGAAAAAAATTAAATCTTATAATGCACAAAGACAATGCATCAAAGACAATGTTGTTCCTAATCTTTCACATGTCCAAGACTGTGATAAAAGGTAAAAAAATCCAGTCCACAATTACTTTTTATATTGAAAATATGTCATTGTGTGTGTGTGTGTGTGTGTGTGTGTTTTTTTTTTTTTTTTTTACCAAATCAGTGATATGATTTATGAAATTGGCATTTAAAGTGTTAAAACCATGTAATGTTTTAAAATGAGACCCAGTTGTCAATTCATTTGTTATAATATTTTTATTTATTTCATTATGTGTTTATTGTATGATGGATGTTTTGTTTCTGAATTTATGTATTTAAATTTAATTGAGAAGTTTCACCTGTTGTGCCGTGACGGAAGAGGTTGTAAGGTGAAAATTAATATCCCAGAAGGTATATAAGGGGAGCGGAAGAGCATTGTGGTGTAGACTTTGTCAGGGTAGACTTCGTTGGGGTAAGAGAGATTATTTGCTTGGCTAGTTGTCAAATAGAGAACTGAAGAGAGCTTATAACGTCTATGATCCTGCGAGGATAGCAATTTCCTCCTTGAGAATCAACAGACTATTTGTTGCACTGTGTTTACTAAATACGGTGTTAGCGTTAATGCGGAGTTCCGCGAGTTCTAGTCAGTGGACCATGATTAAGTATCACCAACGACCTTGGACATCCCAGATAGCGCCCTGAGAAACCAGGATATTTCAATGGCTCCTCTGGCAGCGCTGGATGCGACACCCCCTGCTGACTCTCATATTTTATCCACGCCCTATAGCTGCAATTCTAGAGCATTCCCTGGCTCCAGTAAGAGTGAACTGTTGTTTATTTGCCTTTTGGGCGAAGGAGCAACTGGGTTTTATGCCACTACGAATGCAAGCACCAACACAGGCCTGCAACAGGGTTTATTTATTTCTCGATTCATTTTATATGGACTATTTTTTAATTACTTTTCTAAATGAACTGCTGATTTTGCTGTTGAAAAAAAACGCTGTTGAACGAAAAGCTTTATTTTGCAACAAACCTTTATTTCTTTTGTTTGTTTAATTGTATTAAAGTATATTTAGAAAGATCATTTTGTAACAGATTGGTTGTGTTTATTATTTCTATTAATTGGTGTCAGGTTATGGGTTTCTTTTTGGCGTTAAAATACAAATTAGAGCGATCTAATTTTTAAGAATCCAGGGCCCTTCGCCTGCTATAGAATGCTACAAAAATATTTAGTAGTTTTGATCATGACTGAGCTTAATTAACAGATTTATGCAAAAAATAAAATAAAATTGTCTGATACAGTTTTACAGCAGTTAAATTGAGTGGATGTTTCCATCCCTAACGTAACTAAAGGGTAGTAAATTTGAACAGTTCACAAGGGTTAAAAATATATTAATTTGGGCACTGTTTAGATACCAGTATCTTTAAAAAAAAAAAAAAAGAACAAATAAATAAACAGTGCAAAAAACTAAAATGATCACTTTCTCTTTTGCAGTCATAATGTGCAAATACCCAAGTATATCAGAGAGTTTTGTTTTGCAAGTATGTTTTACAAGATTGACAGGGGAATTGATGAGCTTATGGGAAAATCTGTATTGACGATAAGACATTATTTTTAAGTTATGCTATCTAAAATGCTTTATCGCATAAGCTGTTTGTGTAATACTCAAAAGCCAAAGTGATTTCTGAGTGAATGAGTCATTTAATTTGCTCATGAATCATTCTCAAAGCTTCATCCTCCCCGCTCCACTGGTGAAAGAAGTTACCCAAGTTACAGAAAACTAAAGAAAAGTATCTAAAGTAAAAACCATTTTCCACTTTTCTCCAACTTTCCATTCTAAACTTATAACCCTGCATTAAATATGCACAAAGCACCAAATGTTTTCTTTGTTCCTCTTTTGAAAATCCCATTGTATAAATGATGACAATATAAGCTACGAATGAGTTAAATGATTCATTAGCAAATCAGATTTTAAGAAAAAGAAATGGCTATCACAAATGATTGGAAAGACAATATAAATGTCATGGAAATCATTCATCAAAAGGGATGGAGGCCTTAATTTACATTATGTTAATGCACAATTACATATTTTTGACCTTATACTGTCAATCCATTACAAATATTATAGGGTTTCCACTGTTCCATGATTTTACCATTTGTAAGTAATGACTTTTGCTATTGTTCGCTGTAGTCCCAAAGCTTTAGAAATGGCTTTAAGACATTTCCAGACTGGCAGATCTCAATCATTTTCTTTCTCGTTCATTTTTAAATTACTTTGGATCTTGATATTATATCTCGATTTTGTGGATTATTTGGTCTACTTCCCTTTGTCACATAGGTGCTATTACAGGTCCCGTAAAGTGCTTTGAAATATGCCTTTTTATTCGATGTTTGATGTAATCCCAACCAAAACATGAAGAGAGGGTGGGACATAATGTAGCTCCTCCCCTTTTACAATCTTGCAAACTACCTCAGTGACCTCAGCTTGGGTGATGGGTGAGTCCACCCCTGCATCCCCAGTTTCTGCTTCCTCAATGAAAGACATGTCGGTGGGGTTTAGGAGATCCTCAAAGTATTCCTTCCACTGTCCAACCACATCCCCCGTCGAGGTCAGCACCTCCCCACTTCCGATGTAAACAGTGTCGATGTGGAGCTGCTTTCCTCTCCTGAGGCACCGGACTGTTTGTCAGAATCTCTTCGGGGCCGGCCGTTTTCCTCCATGGTCTCCCCAAACTCTTCCCAGGCCAGTTTTTGCTTCTGCAACCGCACGGGCTGCAACACGCTTGGCCTGTTGATACCCATCAGCTGCCTCTTTTCAGATTGCAATTTTCCAGTAGTAGTCAGTAATTTGCAATCTATTGCTTTTTTAAAGTAACTTACCAAACCCTGACTAATCATAAAATCTAAAAAAGCTTTATTTAATTTCATGGGACCTTTTAAATTATTTCTTGATTGCGAACAGGTGTAGCAGTAATATATAACTGTGCATTAATTGACATTATTTTAATGTACAATTACATATGCTTGGCCAAATACTATAAATTCATTGCAAATAGTTTAGAAATGGTTTTAGTATGCGATTTAATGACAGACACGAGGAATACATTTGGGCGAGACGTGATGTTTGATAAACAAATTTCGGGAGGAGCACGCGCAGAAGTTTCAGTATCAAATACGTCATTGACAATTATTCTATTATCCAATCAGTTCTTGACCAAACCCCTATATATACCAAAGCTGTCTTACCTGCAGCATCTTACGACTTTAGCATCCAAACTTCGACGCAGAATGTCTGAGATCAATCTCTTCGCAGAGGACGACGCCTTCCTTGCCGAGGCTCCTCTGAGATCTCCCGCCGGTACCCAAAGCTCCGTAGCCCCGCAGAGCGCATCAGCTCAGCCCGCGGCTCCACCTCGAGGCCGCCGTTCAGCCAGAATCACGGCTGTCCGATCAAGACGGGGCTCACCATCTCCATCTCCCAGAAGGCAATCCTCTCCAGCCTCATCATTTGCCTCAGCCATGTCCTCCGTCCCAGCCACAGGGATAAACACCGTCTCCGACCTCCGCCAAGCATTGGCCAGCGCAGGCGTCACCGTTCCGCGCCGAACCACCAAGGCGGACCTCCTGGCTATGTATAACGCCTTACAATCCGGAGCACCACTTCCTTCCATCACTCCACCTTCCAAAGCCACGAAAAAATCCGGCCAGGTCCAAAAGTCTCCATACCAGCGTCCGGATCGAAACCAGTCTTCCAGACCCGGACGCAGCAGCAGCCCGTCAGCGAGTCTGGGGAGAGCCCAAGGTCCAGAGGACGTAGGATCTCAAACCCCGGAAGTGGGACTCCACGCCGGCTCTGGACTCGTTCCTTCGAGCCGCCAGTATAGCGTGAGCTTGCCTCCGCTAGCGGCACCAGAAGCTCATCCTCAAATATATCCTTGGCCCGCAGCCCCCCCTTCAAACTCAAGCGCAGGGTCGCCACAGGAAGCACAGGCCCAAATTCACATCCTGCCTCCCCATTCCTCCCAAGCTCCTGCGAGCAGTGCGAGCGCGAGGCCGCCTCAGCTCCCAGCTCAAAACCCAGCTCCTCTAATTCCTCCTCTTCTTCCCCAGGTTTTCTCAGGCCCCGACGCAAGTTCCAGCGCGAGGCCACCTCCGCTGATGTCACTAACGTCGGCAGCCCCTCCTCTCTTCTCTTTTCCTCCCACTGGTGATCCTAGGGCCAGCAGCAGCGCGAGCATGCCTCCGCAAGCGGCCCTAGCTTACAACTTTCCTTCAGGCCCCGACGCAAGTTCCAGCGTGAGGCCGCCTCCGCTGATGTCACTAACGTCGGCAGCCCCTCCTCTCTTCTCTTTTCCTCCCACCGGTGATCCTAGGGTCAGCAGCGCGAGCATGCCTCCGCAAGCGGCCCTAGCTTACAACTTTCCTCCAGGCCCCGACGCAAGTTCCAGCGTGAGGCCGCCTCCGCTGACGTCACTAACGTCGGAAGCCCCTCCCCTTTTCTCTTTCCCTCCCACCGGTGATCCTAGGGCCAGCAGTAGCGCGAGCATGCCTCCGCAAGCGGCTCTAGCCTCCAACATCCCACAGCCACTTCTTCACACTAAGTCTTTTTCTCTGTCCACAGCCACGCCTCTACCCGTTCCACCCAACGCCCTCGCCCTGGATCCTCCACCCGTCTCCAACACCATCAGGAGCCAAATCCTGTCAGGTTCGGATGTTGATCTTTTTTCTCTCCTCTCACCCATTTCACCCACATCGGCAGACCGCCAGATAGATTGCGGCCAATTTTCAGTAACCTTAAAAAACACAGCTAACATTCAGTCACGCATCTTATCATTCGCAGAATTCACAATAGCATTTTCAAGATATACAGACGTCATTTGTTCTGTCTATCCCCACAGGAGGCGTGAGCTCAATGATTATCTCGCGATAGTCGCTGAGCTCGCGCTCTCATACGGAGGCTCTCATTTCTATACATACCACCGCCTTTTCTCCGCTAAATGCGCCATTCGCATTTCACAATGGAACCAGACCCCATTCTGGGGAGCCATAGACACAGATCTCCATAATAAAGTCTTTCTCGGTTGCCGCAGTATATCTTGCGCGGTCTGTCGATCCACCACCCACCACACAGAATCATGCCCATTCATAAATCCCATCCCTCCTCCCCTCCCCGACCCAGCCCAACCCAGATCTACCAGTTACGTCCCTTCAAACCCAAATATTCCGCCCCTTTTTCCTGATCACAGCTCTTCTGTCCCAGCCTCCGCCAGCCCGTGCACCAGCTTCAATAGCGGCAGGTGCTGGAGACAGAAATGTCGTTTTTTGCATGTTTGCAATTTCTGCGGCGGCGCTCACGCCCGCACAGTATGTCCAGTGAGAAAATCTGCAAATAAAAATACCAGAAAGTACCTATCGACTCCTGTGAATGTTTCTCGCCTAAAATCCGAACTGCTCAAACATCCCGATCCCAAATTCACCGAATTTCTATTAACGGGTCTGTCTTCAGGTTTTCATCCAGGTGTCATTAGCATACCCACCTGTAGTTTTATTTGTCCAAATCTTCAGTCCGCTCTCGCCGAACCCGACGTCGTCGACCGTCTAATCAAAAAAGAAGTAGACGAAAATTTCATGATGGGTCCTTTCTCCGCACCTCCTTTCAGAGTTTATCGCGTCAGTCCTATTGGCATCGCCACTAGGAAATTCTCCGATAAAAAACGCTTAATAATCGACCTCTCCTCCCCGCATAACTCTCCGTTTCCTAGTATCAACAGTCTCATCCCTCTGGAAGAGTACTCAATGATTTATCATGACATCGACCAAGCTATTTCATTAATTAAAATCGCGGGTCGCGGCGCATGGATGGCTAAAGTCGACATAACGTCCGCCTTTAAAGTCATGCCCATCCACCCTGACTTTTGGCACCTTTTCGGCATTCTTTGGCGAAAAAATTATTATTTTTCCGTCCGCCTAACCTTTGGTTGCAGAAGTAGTCCAAAGATTTTCGATACGCTGTCGGAAGCAATCTGCTGGATCCTTTCCAATAACTACGAAATCCCGCATCTAATACATCTACTAGATGATTTCCTAATCATCTCACCACCAGACGCTATACCAGCCGCGCACCTTTTGACAGTTCAGAAGGTTTTCGCTGAACTCGGGATTCCCCTCGCCGAGGAAAAAACCGCCGGTCCAAGCACTTCAATCGAATTCTTGGGCATCAAATTAGACTCCAATAAATTCCAAGCGTCCCTACCAAAGGAAAAAATTGATCGAACGATCCTGGTAGCTTCCTCCCTATTAGACAGTCCCCTCTGTTCTAAGCGTGAGCTATTATCAATTCTCGGCCATTTGAATTTCGCAATGCGCATAATTCCCCAAGGCCGCTCGTTTATTTCTCATCTCTTATTTCTCGCGTCCTCAGCTCACGGTCTAGAGGATATTATATCCATCGATGACAATAGCCTAAACGAACTCCGTTTATGGATATTATTCCTCAAACAATGGAACGGTCTCTCCTTCTTTTACAGCGACCTAATATCCTCCCCAGCAGACATTAATTTATTCACCGACGCCGCCCCGTCAATCGGATTCGGAGGCTACTATCAAGGACGCTGGTTCGCGTCCACTTGGCCGCCCCAGCTATTAGACCTGCCGCAACCACTAAAATCATCGGCGCTATTCGAGCTCTACCCACTAGTCGTCGCTGCATCCCTATGGGGTAAAGAATGGTCCTCTTCCCGCATCATAATTCACTGTGACAATGAAGCAACCGTTCACTGTATAAATAAAGGCCGTTCAAATTCGCTAGCACTAATTCCCCTACTAAGACGCCTAACTTGGATCTCAGCATGTGACCAGTTTATTTTAACTGCAAATCACATTTCTGGGTCCAAAAATCAAATTGCTGACTCTCTCTCTCGTTTTGCCTTCCAGAAATTCAGACATTTGGCACCAGAGGCGGATCAGTTTCCAATCCAAGTCCCTCCTTATTCAGAGCTGATATTCCCATAGATCATCCTTTAAAAAACCTGCTTGGAGCCTCTCTCGGCTTTATCCTTCAGGCAGTGGCTCCTAGAACCCTGCAGTCATATTTAACAGCATGGAAAAGCTTTAAAACATTCCATGCATGTTATAACATACTGTTTCCTGATTTTTCTCTACTTTCCATTTCATCTTACATATCCTACCTCACAATTATCAAAAAACTCCAGATCAATTCCATTAAAGGCTATTTGAGTGGAATTCAATTTTTCCACAAACTAATTTACGGCTCCCCTGCACCTCACATAGCTAATTCGCAAACAACTCTTCTCTTGAAAGGCATACAGAGAACCCACCCCACACGTCATGACACCCGACAACCCATAACACTGAAAACACTCACTAAATGCATATCCACTCTTCGCAAAGGATACGAATCAATCCACACAGCACGTACTCTCGACGCCATGTTTATTTTAGCCTTCTTCGGATTTTTAAGGTGTTCAGAACTCACCATTACATCAGGGTTCAACCCAAACATTCATCCCACCATATCCGATCTAGTAACGCTGGATAACGAAACCATTTCTTTCCTCATTAAACAAAGCAAAACTGATCAAGCAAAAAGAGGCCATTACATTTACATTTTCAACCTTCAATCACCTATCCATCCATACCAAACACTGCTAGCATTTTCACATATCAGGAGATCACAAGCCACTTCCCTTTCAGACCCCCTTTTTACAGACGATAGCAATCGCCCAGTCACTCGTTTCTGGTTCCAGAAGCATCTTAAACGCGTCCTAATTAAGTCGGGCTTTCCAGCTGACAATTTCTCCAGCCATTCCTTCAGAATAGGCGCAGCCACCACTGCAGCACAAAATGGTCTATCAGAGCAGCAGATCCAAACACTCGGACGCTGGTCCTCACAGGCCTTTAAGTGCTACATTCGAGCCGACCGCTCTCACATTAGAAAAGCCCATCAAACCCTTATTCAAAACACATTCCTTCATTGACACGACACTTCCTTCGAAAATACACTTTGCATAATATATTTTAATAACGCTAATACAGCATCTACATAACCGTTCCAACAGGAGATGCACACCTCATTATTATGCACCACTGCAAGCGCAGAGACTGCTCCCACGGGAGACGTACACCTTTTTATGCACCACCGCTAGCGCGGTGACCGCTCCTACGGGAGACGTACACCTTTTATAATCATGCACCACCGCAAGTGCGGTGACAGCTCCCACGGGAGACGTACATCTTATGCACCACTGCAAGTGCAGTGACCGCTCCCTCGGGAGACACACACCTCATTATTATGCACCACTGCTAGTACAGTGACCGCTCCTACGGGAGACGTACACCTTTATATATTATGCACCACTGTATGTGCAGTGACCGCTCCCATGGGAGACGTACACCTCATTATGCACCACTGCAAGCGCAGTGACCGCTCCTACGGGAGACGTACACCTTTATAAATTATGCACCACTGCAAGTGCAGTGACCGCTCCCATGGGAGACGTACACCTCATTATGCACCACTGCAAGCGCAGTGACCGCTCCTACGGGAGACGTACACTTTATAATTACGCACCACTGCAAGTGCAGTGACAGCTCCCACGGGAGACGTACACCTCATTATCATGCACCACTGCTAGTGCAGTGACCGCTCCTACGGGAGACGTACACCTTTACAAAATTTTGCACCACTGCAAGTGCAGTGACCGCTCCCATGGGAGACGTACACCTCATTATGCACCACTGCAAGCGCAGTGACCGCTCCTACGAGAGACGTACACATTATAATTATGCACCACTGCAAGCGCAGTGACAGCTCCCATGGGAGACGTACACCTTATCATGCACCACTGCAAGCGCAGTGACAGCTCCCTCGGGAGACGTACACCTTAATTATGCACCACTGCAAGTGCAGTGACAGCTCCCATGGGAGAAGTACACCTTACCACCACTGCCAGCGCAGTGACCGCTCCTATGGGAGACGCCCGTCTCCCGTGGGAGCGACGACTCCTGCTGGAGACACTTAACGCATCACCATCAATACAGTTACTGCCTCCTCCCGAGACACACACCTTGCAAAGCACAACCATCAGCTTAACAGCACCCCTCCAAATTTTAAAGATCAGCAAATTTTGGGGGGCTCACCCACTTGTCTGGCTGCTGTCCTGTAACAAAATAAGCAATTTTTGGGGAGCGTTCTGGGGCCGGGCTGGATACTTCGCTCGAATCCCTATTCCTCTTTGTTTCCTGATAAGAGGAATGACTCGAGTTTAGGTGTCTTCCCCGAGCTCAGAGCCCTCTCCCCGGACAGCACGCCAAATACGCTTTATTCTGAAACTGTTGCAAGTGTGAACTCGTGAAGTGATGTTTGATAAACAAATTTCGGGAGGAGCACGCGCAGAAGTTTCAGTATCAAATACGTCATTGACAATTATTCTATTATCCAATCAGTTCTTGACCAAACCCCTATATATACCAAAGCTGTCTTACCTGCAGCATCTTACGACTTTAGCATCCCTCCACCACCCCGTCACCTCACCTCTTAAGCATTACTATCCCGGGGGGAGCGTTCTGGGGCCGGGCTGGATACTTCGCTCGAATCCCTATTCCTCTTTGTTTCCTGATAAGAGGAATGACTCGAGTTTAGGTGTCTTCCCCGAGCTCAGAGCCCTCTCCCCGGACAGCACGCCAAATACGCTTTATTCTGAAACTGTTGCAAGTGTGAACTCGTGAAGTATAAATTTATGAGTCCTTTAGGGTGAACCAAACAGCTCCTAAATCTCTCTGAAAAGTTTATGTGTGGGTGTACATTTTATGACATTAAAGGACACATTTGTAGAATAAAATCTGTATGACATGTATTGCAAGGAGAAGTTGACTTATGAAATTATCCTTTGCTTTTTTGCTGAGAAAGTAAATTTGCAATTGATTTTGTAGTGGCAGTGGTGTAAAGAAACACATTACAAATACTTTTATTACTGTAATTGAGACGTTTTTCTCAGGAATTGTACTTTACTAAGTAGTGAACTTTACTAAATGTGAACTTTTAATTGAACTTGAGTATATTTTTAGTGCTGTATCGGTACTATTACTCTACTTCCTTTAACCTTTTGCTCACATTTTTAAGATTAAAAGGTTGAACGGTATGAAGTGCCATCAGTCTACAAACATTACCCAGTATTTCTCTGTCGCAATCAGGATTTCACAATAATTAACCCCAAAAAAGCCAAAGCAAAGCAAACACTACTTGATTACTATGGTATAAATACAGCACTACAACGTAGAAAATAGAGAGATTGAATTAGAATGTCACTTACCTGTTTTATAATAATTTGATCAGCTGTAGTTTGAAATTGCGCTGAATTTTCCCCACCTAATCCTGTGAATCCCATCCAATCAAACTGCTTAAAAAAGCTCAAGACACGTGTGCTTTATAAATGCAGCAAACATGTACTGTGTAAAGCATTAAAAGTGTCCAAATAGATGCAAAATCATTACATGCAAAGACTGAGAGATCATTTAGATGGTGATGATGAGAACCCTAATCAAACACAGCTGATCCAACTGATCAAGGTGTTCAAGACTACTAGAGACTATTAAGCAGGTGGTAGTAGGAGCTAAACTATGCAGAGCTGCAGCCCTTCAGGAATTGAGTTTGAGACCATAGGTCTACATTATGAGGATTGAAACAATGGCCTTAAACAATCACAAAATTTTCTACAGAATGTTATGTTTTCACATACAAATGCACAAAAACACACCAATGTTTCACATTGTAATATTCACTACTCTTAAGTACTTTTAAAAAGGCTATTTTTTACTCATAATGTGAGTAATATTTACGACAGATACTTTAACTTGCACTACTTTTTTGGCCAAGTAATTTGGCATGATTTTTCAGCACTCTTTACACCACTGTGTAAGGGGTAGGGTTAGGTGTAGGGCCATAAAACCATTTAAAACCATTACGTGGAAGGAGCATCCCCACAATACACAAAAACAAACCTCTGTGTGTGTGTGTGTGTGTGTATCTATGCATCATGAAGCATGAAGAAGTGATCTGCCCATATGGCCTTCCGGATACTGAAGCAGTCTAAGGTCTCCAGGCCCTCAGGTGTCTTTTGTTCCCATCACGGTGGCCCTCCCTTCTAGTCACTGAGGAGCTTTGAAGTGCCAATCAAATCAAAAGGAGGCGCTCACAAAGAACTAACCGCTGACATAGTGTGTGCTACTTTTTTCCCTTTTGTCTATCTCTTTCTCTGTGTCTTTAGGTGTATTTTTCACACTTTGTCAAACTCTTTGTGCTCATTAGCACATTGACAATAAAAAGATGATATGACACTACTATCATTGTAATGAAACATAGGAACAATGATAAATGTGAAAGCAAAATGAGATGTAATTGTGTAGCTTGGATACATGTATGTTTAAATTACAGAGATGCCAGCATAAATATACTGTCAGACATCCCATCAAAAATGTCAAATAACTTTACAGATTCATTTGCAAAAATTATTAATATGGTTTTTTATAAATGTGCTTTTAATCAAGCAACTTGGAGCATAATATGTTGGAGCATAATACTTGGAGCATCATGTTTAGAAAATGAAATTCAACATTGTCCTGTTCAGTATTTTGTCATTTCAGACTCTTAAAAATAGTCATTTTTTATTGGTATTTGCTTTCATGATGAATATCCCTGGGGTGTTTCCATTGCCCTAACTTGTGTATTGTACTATTGTAAGTACCACGTTTTAGAGGGTACTTAAACTACTATAAAAGAACCACAAACAAGGTTTGGAAAGCAGTGGAAAAGTGTCAACAATCCACTAATGAGGACATTTTACTGCCCTCGCTAATTAAAAAAGCTTATAGATCTGTCAGAACATGTTTTTAACAGGTTTAGTGTGTAATAATAGACACATTTCTGCTATGGTTGGGTTTAGGGGTAGGGTTAGGCCAGTAGGTCTATGCAATGTGCTCTTTTTTTAGGTTTCAGAATGAAGACCAAGTTAGAATAATGTGTGGACATTTTGGCTGGTCCTCACTGTCTGGTAATTCTTTACAGTGTTGTTTGAGGGGTACAATTTAGTTTTAACGTCAATGTGACATTTGGGTTAAGGTTAGGTTTAGGTTAGGAACTAGAGAATGCATTGGCTCACTGAACATCCTCTCAGCGAGAGCTGCACTCTCGGTTATTTTGGTCGAGACCAAAACATGGTATAAAATTAATTACACATTTAATCATTGTTCACTTTAAAAGCTCCTATCTTTTTTATCTTTTTAGCCACTATCTTTTTACAAGATTAATAAATCTTTACATATATGTCTTTGATGTGAATGTGAATGTAAAGTTTTAGCTCAAAATACCAATCAGAACATTTATTGTACCTTGTTGAAAATGAATTTTTAACCAAGGCTCATTCTGAAAGCATGGCCCTATATACATTTCTGGCCAAATGTGTCCCAGGAGGTACTTTTTTGCAAGTTTGTTTTTTGTGAATCCACCAGAGGTGGCTGTGTATGCATTTTGAGATCTCAAATCTCTCTCACTAGTGCCATCCGCACCTGCTCTTCTTGTGTAAATCCACCAGAGGCCGCTGTCATCTGACTTACTGACTTAAACCCAACCGATAGTGTTTTCAAAAGTACCGATTGACCAGTACCCACCCACTTCCCTAAACACAACCAACAGTGTTTTCAAAAGCAATCCATAAAAAGAAACGCCCTCGAGACATCCTGATTTTTATCACGTTTTTCGATTTTACCACATGCTATTTACTTGTCTATTTATTTATTTATTTATTTATTTATTTTTACTTTTGTTTTTGTCTGATCTTCTTTAGGGAACCATTCTTCACTGGACTCGAACCCAATCGTCACCATCAACTCCACCTACCAAGTCCGCCAACATACAAGGCGAGCCCCTGGACAAACTGGTAACAGCGGAAAAGTCAGCTGGTAGTGTGAAGAGAAATGCCATCATACCACACCTTAGCGTTCATTTTAAAGACAAAATGCAGCCATGTGTATTTCAGGCTGCATAATTCGCAATCTCCAGAAATGTATATGGTTTCGTTTTCAGAATGAGCCTATGTTGTAATTTTTGGGTCAGTGAGAATTTTAGCTGTTTTGGACATGTGCCTTTAAAATACAAACAAGCTGGTTTTCCCCACCCACTTGAAGTAGTTTTTTTTAATGTTCCTGTACATAAACAAAATAAACATGATTTAACATCCACAAACTGGGACGCCTGTTAACTCCCCTCTGCACCTCAAGTCCACCAACATACATGGCGAGCTGGACAAACTGCTAACAGCGGGAAAGCAGTGGACACGGAGGTAAGTGGTCAGCGGGTAAGCACAAAAAGGAACAGCGTCAAACCATCACGTAGCATTCGTTTTAAAAACAAAATGTAGCCATACATACTTTAAGCTATATAATCCGCAATTTCCAGAAACATACATAGGACTACGTTTTCAGAATGAGCCTATGTTGGTGAAACCGTGATTATTTCTCAGATTATAATTGTACAACCAAAATCTATAATCGCTGCATCCCTACATGGTTGTATCCACCTATTCTTACAGACAATTTTGTCCATACAGCTTTCAAAAGTAGAATTTGCATGATAGGAGCCCTTAACATTTCTAAGACTGAGCCTGAAGATTTAAGTCAATAAATAAAAACACAAAAGTAAATCACAAAAACAGCTGGGAGAGTTTTTGGGGAAATTGGGGTATCAGATGCATAATCTGAAAGCTAAATTAATAAGCTTTCCTTCGATAATGCAACTAATTGAATCTGAGTGAATTTTTGAGAACAAATTTCTGATGTCTAATTGAACTGCAATGGTCAACATTGTGACGAAAGAGTCTAAAAAGCAGATATTCTGTCCTTTTTAGGGTTCCATCTTGTGAAATGGTGTCTTGTTCTGGGTTAGTTTAGATATCTGTGGTTCATGTTGTATTCATGATTAAGTCAAACAAAACCAAATTGAAAAGAAGGCTTTCTTCTTTCTTCTTTCAGGAGTTTCTGTTTGGTGTACACCGGGCTTCTGTTGACAGTGTGCACACTTTTTCAACTTAACTGCACTAACATAGCAATCCCAATAGAGTTAATATAATCAAACCAGACCTGCCAAGTGTGAAAACCCTTTAAAACAGTAAATCTACACGTTCATTAAGTGAAAAAAAAACAACAATCAAGCTTTAAAATTACAACTTCGGATTTAAGTGTTTGTTTCTTCACTTTGTTTTTTGTGGAGAGACTGAACTGACAGGAAGCAAATGTGTTTCAGACTCCAGTGAATCCAGGAAGTGTAGATACAGTCATCATCTCTCACACACACAGGCACACTCGCGGTGTGGCAGATGAGATAAGGGGATTAGTGGGCAGCGGTTGTGCTTCTGCTCATTCTCTGATTGACAAGGCGGCTCTGGTGTAATCCTGATAATCCCGTAGAAGCTACAGGTGCTGGAGGTCCAGAGACTCTGACCTGAAGCCAAACACACACACACAAGTTCAGATGTGTGTCTTTTCAACAGTTTCTTGACACACTTTAGAGTACCATCATCTATAGCCTGAGTCTCATTTGATGCTATAAGAGTTCGGTGCCACTGTGACATGTTTATAGCCGAGAGCGAGAGGCGAGCAGCGGGAGATGCGCAAACATCTGCTGGAATCCTGCCTAAACAATTCTGCACCCGAGAATCCTGTCATTTCTCTCGCACAACGCTTAAACAAGGAAACAGAGCTGTTCATTTTTTATTGCACAGCTCATTGCTTGAAGGATCGCTTTGTGCTCTTTTGGAGTCATTCATCAAGAAGAGACTTGACTTTTTTAGAGCCACGTTTGCCAATGTGACTGTCAAAGCAACTATGATAAAACTTGCATTGCAAAGTGTTCAGATCCTTGAAACAGTTTGCTAAGGACAGAAAGACAGCTGTTCTGGCTAATTTTTTTATTGTTGAGTTTTAAGTTCTTAAAACTTTGATTTGATTTAGTTTTGCACATTTGTTTTTTGTTGCCATATTGAATTATTTTATGTATTCATTCATTTTCTTTTCGGCTTATTCCCTTTAATAATCCGAGGTTGCCACAGCGGAATGAACCTCCAACTTATCCAGCACATGTTTTGCAGCGGATGCCCTTTCAGCCGCAACTAATCTCTGGGAAACATCCATACAAACTCACTCACACACTACGGACAATTTAGCCTTCCCAATTCAAATGTACTGGAAACCGGAGCACCCGGAGGAAACCCACAGGAACGTAGGGAGAACATGCAAACTCCACACAGAAACGCCAACTGAGGTCGCTCGAACCAGCGACCTTCTTGTTGTGCGGTGACAGCACTACCTACTGTGCCACTGCGTCGCCCTATTTTATATATTATAAACATAAACCATCAAATAAAAATATTGGTAACACTTCAGTTTGTTACAATTTCCACTATTAACCCTTATGTGCTGTTGGGGATGTTTTCATCCACTCTGGGGTGATTTTGAGTCCTATTTTGGCCATAACTTTTCCTCTGTTTCAGCTAGAGGAATCATTTTTGTTGACAAATTTGGCACATAGTTTGGGAAAATGCTTTGAGATTTAAAGGGCATCAATTTAAAAAAAATTTCAAGATTTAAAATAAACCCTTCGTGTTTCTAGAATGTGTCTGTAAAGTTTCAGCTTAAAACACCCATCAGATTATTTATTATACCTTTTTAAATCTGGAATATGGGAGCTGCTTTAACAGTGTAGCTGTTTTTGTTACCTGTGCCTTTAATGCTAGTGAGCTGGTTCTCCCCACCCACCGTTCCCATGTGCTTATCACAGCCATAGCCTTCACATAGACAGCACAGTGACAGACAAGAATGAAGCAGATCTCCCTTACTACAGTAAGAACTTTCACAACGGTTATTTGATATATTTGTTTTGCAGTTAATTTAAGCCTTTCTGAAGCGATGAGTCACACACAATGTCATTATAAAGTTCGTTTGCGTGAAAGCGCGCGCACACATAAACACACACACACAAATACACACATGTTAGCCTGATTTAGCCTGATTTTAGCCTGACGTTAGCCTGATTTAAGTCCACAAACTGGGATTGAAGTGTCTTCTTGTATAATTATATTGATGCTATGTGCCTGTGGTGATGAATTACATAGCAATTGTACTGACTTTATTACAAACATGCACTGTTTTAAAAACGTTTTAAACTTGTAAAACTCATTCTTGATCACATTTTATGATGATTGATGATCACAGCGAGCTGAACAGATCTTTTAATCCCGGTTGCTTTGCGCACGTCCTGTCTTGTGGATATGATTATACACGTTATTACGGAGACATGTGAATACGCGGCTGTTAATTAATTTGGTGGGCGGGGAAACCATACTCCTATGTCACGTAGTGTTCGACCTTAAAATGGGAGGGATTTGGATCCTATTTTAACGGCAGGAAGAAAGAGACTTATTGTGTTTCTATCACCCCAATATGACTGTGGTCACACTATACCTGCACACAGTTCTGTCCAAACAGCTTACAACAGATGATTTTCATCATATGTGTCCTTTAAAAAAGCTCAATGATACACTCTGTGCAAATTTACCACCCTTTTGTTATGTTAGGGAAGAAAACATCCACTAAATTAAACTGCTGTAAAAAATGCATCATATATATATATATATATATATATATATATATATATATATATATATATTTTTTTTTTTTTTTTTTTTTTTTTTTTTTTTTTTGCATAAATCTGTTAGTCAACCTTAGTCCTGATCAAAACTACTATATGTTTTTAAAAAAATTACAGGATTTTAATTCTTTAATTGCCAAATTCATAAATGATATCACTGATTTGAGGTGAGCAGTAGGTAGTGCTGTCACCTCAGAGCAAGAAGGTCGCTGGTTCGAGCCTCTGCTGGGTCAGTTGGCATTTCTGTGTGGAGTTTGCATGTTCTCCTCGAGTTCGCGTGGGTTTTCTCCGGGTGCACCGCTGTTCCCCCACAAGTCCAAAGACATGCGTGACAGGTGAATTGGGTACGCTAAAATTATCTGTAGTGTACGAGTGTGTATGGGTTTCCCAGTGATGGGTTGCAGCTGGAAGGGCATCCGCTGCGTGAAACATATGCTGGATAAGTTTATTCCGCTGTGGCAACCCCAGATTAATAAAGGGACTAAGCTGAAAAGAAACTGAATGAATGAATGTCACTGATTTGGTGAAAAAACACACGCACGCACGCACGCACGCATGCACGCACGCACGCACAAGCGCACACACACACACACACACACACACACACACACACACACACACACACACACACACAAAGTTACTTATTTTGAATATAAAAAGTAATTGTGGACTGGATTTTTTTAACCTTTTATCACAGTCTTAGACATTTTTTCTCTCCCTAATTTACTGTTTGTGGCTGTTTTTGCCCCATTGACTTCCATTATAAACACAGTTTTGGATTGCAAAACCATGATGTAATATAATCATGTATTTTCATTGGTCTTGCGTGTTGGGAAGAGGTCAAATTAGTAATTTTTACTGTTGATTAAAAATAAAAAGGTTAGTTTATGGATTTTTTCTGCAGTTGTATGGAGCGTAACAGCAATTTAAAGTGTGTGTATGTATGTCTGTAAGTGTGTGAGAGTGTCAGAGTGACCTTTGCATACTTACCTTGATGCATTAAAAAAAATTAAAATAAGCACATCAGCTCTCAGAACTACATGGAGTAAACAAAAACAAAGACAGTGTATTTGCACTGGCACTATTTGCAGTGTATTTTTTTACTGCAGTTAAATTTAGTGGATGTTTTCATCCCTAAAATAACAAGGGTTAAGGGTTATGATCTTATTGTGTCCCTAATCTTACCCAGAACCTAAACCACAACTACTCCACTGACTATTAATAAGCAGATATTTTGCAGCTTTGAGCTAATGGTCGTAGTTAATAGTTTGATAGTAATGTGAACTGTAACTTAAAATAAGGTGTTGCCAAATATATATACAGTGCATTTTTGTTTTCACCTGATCTGACTCTAAAAAAGTCATTATAAATTTGAATTGATATTGCAGAAATATTTCAGCCATATTAAATAATATTACAACTTGCATAAGTGAGATAAGTTTAATATTTTCCATGTTTAGTTAGCATGGGTCCATGTTTCTTTACGCATTGCAAACAAATTTTAGTGTTAAAATAAAATTGTACTGTATGTGTATTTGCATACATCAGTGAATATAAGGTTACTGCACAGTGTCTTGTTTAACATTGGTTTTATATGTTTCATCTTTATGTTTTTTTATGAAATAAGAATAGATTTTTCATGAAGAATAGGTTAATCTGATCATAAAAGACAATTATAATAGTTTTCAATTCCGAAGTTTTTTGGGATTTTTTTAATTTAAGAAAATGCAGTTTAAATGTAAACCACTGATAAATATTAAATGAGACGTAATTAAACACATGATAATTATTTCTGAAGTATAACTGATGTCTGGAGTAATGTTGCTGGAAATTCAGTTTTGCATTCAGGTTTACAGTTTTAAATAAAATCCGATATTCAAATGCAGTAATACTTCAAATTGTAAATGTTTTATTGTATTTCTGACCAAATAAATGTAGCCCTGTCTGGTCATCAAATAAATTATTTAATTAATAATAGTAATGTAAATATTGAACAAAAATAAACATAGAATAAAAATAAAAGAATACATACAGTTGAAGTCAGAATTATTAGCCCCCCTTTTTTCCTTTTTAAATATTTCCCAAATGATGTTTAAAAGAGGAAGGAATACTTTAACAAACAATTTTCACACTATGTCTTTTTCTTCTGGAGAAAGTCTTAATTGTTTTATTTCGGCTAAAATAAAAGCAGTTTTTTGATTTTTTAAAAGCCATTTTAAGATCAAAATTATTAGCCCCTTTAAGCTTTTTTTTTTCCGATAGTCTACAGAAAAAAACATGGTTATACAATAATTTGCCTAACTACCCTAAACTGCCTAGTTACCCTAATTAAACTAGTTAAGCCTTTAAATATCACTTTAAGCTGTATAGAAGTGTCTTGAAAAATATCTAGTCAAATATTATTTACTGTCATCATGGCAAAGATCAAATAAATCAGTTATTAGAAATGAGTAATTAAAACTATAATGTTTGGTAATGTGTTGAAAAAAAAAACTTAAACAGAAATTGGGGAAAAAAATAAACAGGGGGGCTAATAATTCAGGAGGGCTAATAATTCTGACTTCAACTGTCCATGCATATATAAATCTTACTGTCTCTAAACTTTTAAACAATTCAAACCACTCATAATTGTCAATCGTTTGTGATCATATAGCAAGGTGTCAGCTGATTATGATGTAATTAATACACCTTTTTTATTCTCCTCATATGTATTCTAACAAGAGCTGGTGAATTGTTTAGTGACATTCCTCAATTTTGGCCCACATTGCATCTCTTCTCTTTGATGAGTACAAATGCTCAACAGCTTTTTAACAGCTATATGCATGCAGTTACATACATTTTCAAAACTAAATCCGTTTTTTTTTTTTAGAGTTTTGATAAAATGTAAATCAAAGAATTTAAAGAAATGCTTCAGGACTTAACTCTGTGCTCTCATTGGTCAATCACGCTGCCAATCACACGCCCCTCTACTTTAAATACCGCTTATGGCCCGTGGTTCACTCAGATGACAAGTGAACCAGAGGGAGGCGATGGAGTGATGCGCAAAGAAGACGTCTCCGACTCCGGCACAGTCCAGAAAACAAAATGAAATGAATACATTTTCCGGGGACCCATGCCCTCTTCTTCCGAGTCCCGCGGAGATGCCTGCACGTTTCAGGGACTTCTGCGGAGGAACAATTAACTTTGGCAATATGTTTCATTGGATACTGTGCACAGGAGAGCCCTATGGAATATAGCGCGCACTTTCACTCTCCTCAGCCGGTGAAAAACAAACTTTTTATGTTCTGCATCATGCTCTCGCTATGGGTCTACATGCTGTACTGCTGCGTGGGCTACTGCTCCACCACGCCGACCTTCATGATGGACGAGAGAAGCAATAGGAGAGCGCCCCAAAGACAAGACCCGGAGATGCTTCTCAAAAGTCAGTCCAGGGACCTGCTGAACAACGAGAGCGATGCCGACAGCAGAGGAGACGGCTGGGAGGAAAACAAGGGCGATGCTGCTTATGACGAGGAGGAATCGGGGATAGCAGGTGTCCTGAACGACTCCGAGAGCAAAAAGTTGCCCCAAGCGATAATAATCGGGGTGAAGAAGGGAGGGACGCGCGCGCTGCTCGAGTTTCTGCGCCTGCATCCTGATATCCGCGCCGTGGGAGCGGAGCCGCACTTTTTTGACCGCAACTATGAGAAGGGACTCGAGTGGTACAGGTACGAGTTTTTTCTCCACACAACACGCTGTTATTTACACTTGCTTTTGTGGACGTCGTTGGAGGATAAACGCGGATTATGGATTATATGGCTCATAATCGTCGCACATAAACATGTCAGTGTTGTTGTTAGTGTAAAAAAAGGCTTTCAGGGACTTAACTGATTAAGGCTATCGTGAAAAACACAAACATAAACTTTGAATATTCCCAATGAATGTAGCTTTATTTATTTGAGGTTTTCAGAAAAATTTAGAACTTTGGTGGTACTTTTTTAAACGCTTCAACCTATTTTATCCTTAAAGTAATCATTTTATATTATTAAATTTCATTTACTCGTCCTCCACTTGTTTCAAATCCTTTTGAGTTTCTTCTTTTTTTTTTTGGACACAAATGAAGATATGTTGAAGAATAAAAATCCAAAATCAAACAAAAAGTGCTCAGGGGTAGCTATTATGTGTCCGTGTCTTTGGGTAAGAGATTCATCGGAATAAACAGCAAAAATCAGTCACCAAGGCACTCAAAAAGTGGTAAAAATATTAAAAAGCTTTTAGATATAATACTAGTAATAATAATAATAATAATAATAATAATAATAATAATAATAATAATAATAATAAAGGCTTATATATAATATATAATTTTGGTTTTTAATATTTTTTCCTACACTTTTTTCGAGTACCTTGGA
The DNA here is from genome assembly GCF_903798145.1 of Danio aesculapii. Taxonomy (NCBI): domain Eukaryota; kingdom Metazoa; phylum Chordata; class Actinopteri; order Cypriniformes; family Danionidae; genus Danio; species Danio aesculapii. The sequence continues at coordinate 54,789,973 of NC_079437.1, read as the reverse complement.
CTAATTTTGGCTGTATATATTGAAGAATGTTGGAGAAAACAGCCATATTGGCTTCCATAATATTTTTGTTCCTACTGTGGATGTCAAATACTTTTCCACCCTAACATTCTTCAGTCCATAGTGTTTTGCGTTCAGCAGAAGAAAGACATCAATACATGTAAATCAACTGGGAGTATATTGTGAAATCTGTCCCTTTAAAGGTATATAGTACCGAAAATGTACTTATTATTGTGTAGGGGGATGATGCACATTATCATCTGAATACATAGCTACATCTTCAATGGTTTTGTAGTTTGTAGCCTATACTTAATTTATAATTACTATTATTTTCTAGGAGTGTAAAAAAAATCACAAAGATGTAACATTTTCTTTTAAGTAAAGCAATTTAAGTAAATTGAGGAAGCTCTCAAGATGAACTAAAATATTTTCCCACAATTGCAGACCTCCTAGGTACTTACATGGGTAAAAAATAATACATTACTATTGATATTTACATTTTTGGCACACCAAAGTGGAACATGAAAGTGTCTAGCTATGATTTTTTTTTTATTCATAAAGGTATTAATATATGTTTAAAAGGACCACATTTTAAACAGATTAATCGCAAATAAATAAACAAATGGATATATGGATGAATGAATGAATAAATAAATGAATGTATTATAAAATAGCAAATAGTATTACTCAGCATTTGAAGTGGATCAAAACCTTTATTCATTTACCTAAAGTTACTGACCAACAATCATTCTTTTCTTTCTGATTCACTTCAAAAGCTGACTGCTATAAAAACTTAAATATATGCTTCATAAACACAATATTAAAGACATATTGTCCAAAATATATGAAAAAGGAAACATTAGAAAAGACACTTTTGACACTATGACCAAAATATATCAACTCATTGAACTCGCAACAAAAGCAATTTCAAACCAGTTTTTATTTTCACATTTTAATTCAAGAATTTAAAGCTATTTTAATGGACTTGTTTGGTTTAATTGTCCTGAACCACCAGGCCTGAATAACAATTTTACCTTCAACGGCAAAAACAAAAAAAAAAAACTGTTGTTTCTTTAAAAACATTCTTTCAACACTTTGCAAAGCTACAGCTACATTGTTAATATATTTCTATATAATATTTACACATACACCATTTGTTATTATACGATATAAGCAGAACTAAAACTTACAGAACATGTATAGCCTATCGCAACTTCAGGCAACTTGTTGAGTGTGGACATGTGGATTTAGTCACCCTCGCTGTTCTGTTGGACTTAAATCCTCTGTGGGAACAAATCCTTTCCAGCATGGTGTGCTTTGGTAATGGTGAACTAGACCTAGATAAAATGTTGGAATGACTAAAGGCAAACATAGACTGAATAAACATATAATGCTTGTGTAACCGCGCTCATAGGCAGGTGCACTTGCACAACAGTATCAGTTCATTGAGGAAACACTCACACCCTTAATTTCTAGCATTTTTTTAGCATACATATGAAATGAACACTTTGATTTGTTGATTTGACTCAGATATATGCTTTTGCTACATAGCAAGTGAAATAACTGAGTCAAATCAACTAAATTTTGTAAATATCCATGGCTAAACTTTTAAAATTTGAAGTTTAATACTGATAATGATAAAAATCTATTTTTAAATAACATGGATGTGTATTTACTGAGTTTTTGTTTTAAAGAGGGAGGTCAAATTACTCATTTCATCTGAGATTCGAGCAAAGTTAGAGATTGGTCAAATATGCTGACTTAAGCAATTTTTGTTGCTTTGTTTGCCAATAATGACTGTAATGTTGTGATTAAAATGATCAATATCATCATAGTTTTGTTCAAGTGTGTTACATATTTTTCAAAATTTACTTATACGAAGCCTTAAGGAACACTTAAGGATGTTTTTTAGGCTTATCTTATACTTTATGATCTTTATTCCTACCCAATACCTAAACCCAACTACTACCTTACTGTTAATACGCAGCTAGTTAGTAGTTCATTAAGCTCAGTAGTAAGTTTATATAATCTTTTGATAACTAACATAAACATGGACCCCAGTGAATGATCAATATCTTAAATCAGAAAATCAAATTAGTCTGCGGTTTTAAATTTTGGTTCAAGTGTCTATGTATGAATGTGCTTCGATCTTAAAAGTGATTAATTTTATTAAATTTATATTCAGCATGAACAAGCTTGATAATCTTTGATTAAGCTTACTTAATAAAAGCCAAATTACAACCACAACTCAGATTTAGGTTTTTTTATCAGATGGAAGAATCTCCCAAGTGTTGCAAAATGCTTTTCTTTGGTGACTGAGAAAGCTCAAATGTGCTGCAAGTTAAGAAAAAACCTCTATCAATTTAACAACACACATACACACAAATTTTCACAATAAATGCAAATAGAGAAGCAGGCTGCAAATAGTGCACACCACTATGGAAATGTGACGAGGACCCTAAAAAGTGACGAACACTTCTTCCTGTTTTGAGTCAGCAGTGTTCACTGAGATCTGAGAAACGAGTTTGTTTTTTTGTGTATTTTAACATCCTGATTAAACTTTTTCTTGTTGTTTTTATATTTTCAGTTCTGAGAGTAAGGGGCTGTTCACAAATCACACCTTTTTCCCACACAAGTTCGTTATTTCCAATGGAGGTGTGTGCGCAAATAGAGACACAGCATGCTCGTGTTTTCAACGTACACTTGCAGTAGTTGAAAACATCTCACCTCAGAATGTTGTTACGACCCTGGTCTAGGGTCAAAGACGTAACAAATAATACACTTGACAAATAAAATTCACTTAGACTCGGGTCCGTTTATATATTTTTATATAGGTTCGGGGGTGAGGTGTCTGAATAACACTGTTGAGAACTGTGTACTGTGCACTGTGGTGTTAGTAACCTGTTGAAGCATGTTTCGGGCCACCACTGCAATTGGATTCCATAACAATGTTGGGGACCCGAGGATTTCACAGTCCGTATCAAAATGCTTAGGACCGGGGTAGTGGGGAAAGAAGGGTGGGTATGGTTGAAATAACGTGAGTTTTCCGGGAGAAATAACAAAATGGGAGGGTGGTGGGAGATGGGTCTGAAATACAGGAGACTCCCGGGAAAAACGAGAGTGTTGGCAGGTATGAACTATATGCCAACCAACTGCCTCTCCACTCTACTCAACCGTTCCACTTATTAAAAGAGACCTTTCATCACTCCAGCCAATCCCCAGTGACGTCGTCGATGTAATTAGGGTGGGACCTGTGACGAGGGAAAAAGTGGGAGAGGAAAGGGAAAGAGAGAGAGAGAGAGAGAGAGAGAGAGAGAGTATACGGGGCAACAGACACACACACAGACTTGCAAACACAACAATGTGAGCACACCTCTAATAATGTGACTATAACTAACCAATCATCTTCATACTTTTTGTATATTTTAGTAAGAACGGTAGACTAATTACCTCAGACAAACTCTGAGAACCAAAACACTGCAGTGCTTTTTATTTTTTCCATAACTAAATCTTGTATCAAAGCTACAGCAATGGTTTGTCTGTTTGTCATCCTCTGAGAAAACGGTTAATGGTTGCCTAACAATGACAATTGCCATGGGAGCGTGAGCGCAAAGCGAGTTGACAATGGTGAATTGAGCAACATGCCTCACACTTTCCACATGCATTTAGATACTATATGCGAACAGTCCCTAGCTCTTGCTAACATGACATTAAAATAATGTTTCATTTTACATTAATTGGGAAATTAAAAATATATACAAATAATAAAGCAACCATATGACCATGGGGTTAAAATAAACAAAAATAAACCAAATCTCCAACAACACTTATATATACAGGTCTCTATACAGGTAGCAGCTGGGTTTACCACTTTTTTGGGTCCCCTGACACATTTCTGTTGTGATCTACACTATTTACTAGGGGTGTGACAAGATCTCGTATGATGAGATCTTGCAAGATTAATTCACGACAAAATTTCTCGTCAAGGTGAAAAGTTGTTTCGTGAGATGTGATGTTATGATGGTGCGTGAGGGTGAAATTAGCATTGAAGATTGAAGGCAGGATTGGATTTGATCTGCAAATCAAGTTCTTTACCAGGCTGGCCTTGGACTTGTCGCTCGGTTGGGTGGACGGTTGTGACGTAACTGTTTTTTTCACCAGAGTTCAGCATGTGCTGCATCTAACATAGGCTACAGCTGCAGCCTCACACATTATGGTTCAGATTTGCTGAAAGTCATAATCGTCTAAACACAAATGGAATTAAGACATGTGGACTATTCCTATTTTAGTTGCAATTTTTGAAGTGCAGATATGTAAACGCTGTAATCAAACTATTAACACATTGAAGGACTTTTAGCCCCATTTTGTGACAGGACATACACACCTTGCGAGTCAGTAAAGCACCACAGACACACGCATCTCTAAGCACGTGCAAACAAACACACACTCACTGAATGAACTCCTGGAGACTCATCGTAACATTATTACCACGGAACGCGTGTTTATGCTGTCCGAGCAAAGCAGATTTTTTTTTTTTCATTCGCGTGCGGTATCAAAATCCATTAAAACAACTCACTCCTATCAGTCCTTACTTCATTTTTACATGATCGCATCCAGTAGCTCAGAGTGTCACGGAGGCAGGAATACAATCTTGGTATAAAAGTGAAACTGATTTATTAAATTAAAAATTAAATACCAAAAATTAGTTCAGTGTGTGGAAAGAAGTTTATCATGTGCAATTTTACAGGGGAAAAGCCAGTCAGTAGAGTTTAGAGCTAAATACTTCAGTATTATACTAAATAATCAGTTTTCGAATGTCTTTTACAACATAGAATTTATTTAAATAGAAATAAAATACCATTCATTATAATATTTTTATAAAGCACCTAAATAGTTTTTTTCTATTTTGTGATTTTTTTTTCTAGTTCAATAAAAATCTATTTTCCATTCATATATTAGCACATATTTTGCTCATATTTAAAATTAGACATAAAAATATAATTTTCCATTAACATTAGCAAAATATTTAGCAGTGTTTGCACTGCGTATTATACTGCGTATAATTCATTAAAATATAAGTAAAATTACATTTATTACATGTTGATTTGAAAAAGCACCTAAATAGTTTTGCGATTTGTGGATGAAAGAGGATTTAAATAGAAAAATATTATAAAAAGATTCTCGTGTACCCAATCTCGTATCTCGTCTTGTCTCGTGGAGTAGGCATCTCATCACACCCCCACTGTTTACTGCAGAACATTTCTGTATTTGTTGTGAGAATTTATATACATGTGTTCAAATAGATGATGTTTTCAAAATTTTTGTTTTCTTATCATATTTCTTAACTTGTATTTGTCAAATATATAGTTCAGTTCTTACAATTTCAATTTGGAAACACTATCAAAACAGAAATTGACCTCAAAGCTATTTTATTGTTCAAGCCAAACTTTCAGTGGAGGAATCTGGAGACCCAGTTCTATCAGCATTGACGCACAGTGGGAAAACAAAGAGGAGGCAAAGAACAGGATGAGCGCTTTTATCCAGGCAGCCAAGCAGGCTAATTGTGAAGCAGAAACATGGAGAGAGAAGCATGTAGCCAGGTGGCCAAGTGTCCTGTGGAGGTATTGAGCCCTGCTGCACTGTTAGTCCAACACAGAGGAGGAGTCCATGTGCTCCCTGTAGGAGGCGTTCAGATGGGTGACTGAGCACAGCAGGCCTGAAGAACTGTACATGCAGTGTGACTTCACATACAATGCTTTTGAAGAAGCAGAAGGGCCAGTGAATTCAAATAAACAGGCCCATCATAGTACAGTTGTACTGTTTTTGTTTGTTTTAAACTAAAAATAAAAAACCTTTTATTTTCATGCAGTGTTTGTTTACAGCAGTGTTTTCATACTAGCCTAACAGTTTTTTTTCTAATAAATTGTAATAACAAATGTAGCAATTTTAACATTCAAACCAAAAGAGCAGGAGTGACTGTGGACACTAAAGCAGAGTAAGTAGGGTGTGGTGTTTTTTTTCGGTGTCCATGTTAACAATAGTGCATATCTCAGTGATGCAATGTCAGCCACAATGCACTCAATGGAGCTGATGACGTCACTGTGAGGGATAGGGTTAGGGCATTGGATGCAGTTCAGATTGCACTGCACCAGGTCTGCATCCAGACCCCTCTCCATGTTAACAAATTACAGCTTTCATACCGTACGCAGTTGCAGTGCAACAGCAGTGCCACAATATTTTCAGCGGCGAGTCTGTTTACTTACTTTTAGTTAAAGTGACAATGCATTCATTAATACTGGGCAAAAACACATTGGATGACAGTAAAAAGTAGCAATTTTACCCAGTAATTGCATTAGTAATATCCACATATTTTTCAAATGAAATGAAATGGTTAAAAAAATTCAACAAATAACCCAAATTACAAAACCAAACTTCAAGCAATCACAGCGTCATTCAGCAACTTTTAGCTACAAAATTTCCTGCCTTTAGCAACTTCCAACAAAAATTGTTGGCAACAGTGGTATGTAAATGTAGAACTAAGGGTCCTCTCATACACCCGGTGCAATAAGGTGGAAGACATGTTTCCACAACGTGTTGCTGTTTTCAGACCAACGCAACCACAATTTTCCCGTTTTCCGCCACGTTGTTTAAATAGCAAATTCATTTGCACCACTTTGTGGACTCATGGGTGTTTCGGTCTAGAAAACATTTTTGTTAAGGCGCATTGTTGGCGCATTGCTATTTAGAGGAACTATAATAGACTGCTATAGATCAGCTGAAAGCAATTCTAAAGTCCAGCGCAGAGCGCGTTAGTTGTACGCCTCGCTTACACATTGCTTGAAACATGCTGTATGTACTGCAATACACAAATATCTTTACAAATGAAAAAGAATTAAAGGATTAAAATGTTACAGAAATTATTTTCTATAAATATTAAAACTACTGCCTCCATGCCTTCTTTATCTCAGGGGCTTTTTTCAGTTTATTCACGACAACTTGCTTTTGTATAATGTTATTATTAGTGGTAGTATTATTTATTATTTACATATTTATATTTGTTTTATTAAAAATAAGCTTAGATTGAGCACCTGTCAGGTTTTGGACCATATGGGGCATAGGACATGTGTTTGGATATAACTCAGTTTTTTGACCACTTTTCGTTATTATTGTTCATTTATTCGTTTGCTGAAAATTAACTGAATTTAGAAATAGTATAAAAACAAATCTTTGTGCTTAACAAACAAAATTAAATATGTAGGCAAATGGATGTCTTCAGTGGAGTGAGTTTCCACTATTTCCTTATCCTGGAAATGCAGATGCTATGTTAAAGTGTTTGCTCGCTAGTGAAGCGTTCAGTTTTTCCACTTACAAAGTCCGCCATGTAATTAGCAAATGCCCCATGGCGTGACACAACTGACTCTTAAAGGGAATGGGAGATGACACTGATTGGTTTATTCTCCAAACACACCCAGAACTCATTAAGAGAATAAGCACAACCCTGTTGGACCATGCGTCATGGCGCAGAGCTTATTTTTCCATCCTTAAAATAGCAAAAGTGGATTCAGACACGCCCTTATTGCGCCCTGCGCTTTAGACTTTGCGCCTAGACCGTTAAAATAGAGCCCTAAATTTTTGATCATGTTGATAATTTAAAGGCATAGAAAAGGTATCAAATGTAAAACAATAGACTGTAGTGTTATAATACTTTATTAGCTATGACAATACCAGATTATTACTGTTACTAACATGACAACATATACTTTTAAGCAGGGGTGCCCAAACTTTTTCGTATAAAGGGCCAAAAACCAAATATCATTATGAGCCATGGGCCGAAGGCAAATATACCAAACTATATTACATTAAAGGTGTCATGGGTCATTTCCTAATTTATTTCCTAATATTTAAAAAATAAATACATTTTAAAAATGACTAATTGTATGAACTAATGCAGTTTAACTTTTAAAATAATAACTTATTGCAATAAAAACATAAGAGTGAACAGTGGAGTTCAATGCTGAATACGCTAGTCAAGCAGAATCTGCCTTTGCCTTGATTTGCTCACCAAAGTCTCTGCATTGTCCGGTATGTACATTTAAACTAAATCTGATTAAACATCTCATTTCAATTAGCTTTTAACAATTAAACAAACTAAATATTACATTAGATTTGAAATGACAATCTCTAAACCATCCCCATAATTCTTCCTCTCTTCTCAGATGGGATGGCAGGCCAAATCAAAGGTTACCATGAGCCAACATTGACCAGCAGGCCCTAGTTTGAGCATCTTTAAAGACTATTTTAATTAAATTAGCATTGCAATTTACATTAAAATAAAATTCTGTTTAATATATCTTATACATTTGGGTGCAAACCACTGTCGTTTTTCATATCTTTATTAAAAATTGAGTCTGTTGGTTTGACTTGTGCATGTGCAATCATTTGTTAAAATCACACTTGGAGCACACATGAAACACTTGTGATGAAAAATTTTTTTGGAAATTCTGTCAAAGCTGCAAATTCCATGTGCTATTTTTAACATTTGAAGCTCATGTGATGCTTTCGTTTTTATTTTTCTATAAGGGCAGAATTACTTCATAATGTGTCATTAAACACAACCGTCCCATTGAAAGATCTGACAGAGACGTTTTCATGGTGAAGCTGTCTGGCGCCATCATATTACTTATTGACTCCAAGGCAAACCACCCGACAGTCTGATAGAGTTACAAGGAGAAGCTTGTTTGTGGATGGCAGATGCTGGCAGTAAATCGAAAGTGAGTCTATTGAATGAAATGCTGAATGTTTCAAAAGAGGATCCGCCGAACCCCCCAAGGTTCTGCATTAACCCTGGTGAGAAAGAGCAGGCAATTAGAGTGAATTGTGTTGTTTCTTTCTTCACTTTGTATGCAAATGTGCTCAGGGGGTGAAAGTGCTTTTTGAGAAACACAGCAGGGTCTCCCTCAAAAAAATAGCCCTGAGAGGAGCAGAATGAGGGGATTCTTAAAAACACTCACATAACTTTTCCTCTGTCTTGAACTATGTTGCCGTCGTGTTTACTGATCAAATTTGCGGCTAGCCTTTGTGTGGGATGCTAAGACATGACTAGGGAAGACAGTGATGGATTTCCTCTGTGTAAAAAACGCACACCGCCAGTTGCTTATGATCATTTATAAACTGTCGGCTCTTCTTTTTACTGGCACACTGAGGGGGAATGTTCTTAAACCTAGTCTTTTGGCTAAATAATGAGCTGAATTGGAGCCTCTTGATTGAGTCTGATGTTGCTAAGCTATGATATAAATAACTATATGGTCACGCTTTATTTTAACGTACAAATTATGCTGTTATCAAGCCATTAACTGAAACTTTTAGCTTAATAAACTACTAATTAGCTGCTTAAGGAATAAGTTTAGGTATTTGGTAGGATTAGGGATGTAAAATAAGATCATTCTTTATGAGTGCTAATAAACAGTTAATATTAGTGGTCAGCCGTTATCGGTGTTAACATGCTGTGTTAACGTGAGACTAATCGGGTGATAAAAAAAAAAAATCGTCGATAATCTATTCTGAAAGTTGGACTGGGAGCTGGATCTAGTATACGCAAGCTATGACTTTCACCTTGATATTTTAAAGCAGATGTATACTTGTAGGTGGTGAGAATAAGTCTTCGAACCTTTGTGTACTCCTACTGTGAAATTACCGTATCAAACGTGACTTGCTAACATTGATGTAGTTCACTAGAGTGAATCTGATTCACATCTATCTATCTATCAGGCACCTGTAAAGTGTATGCGTTCGAGTAAAACATATACAAATAAAATGGAGCGGGTGCTTTTTAAAATGAAGAATGGTGAATGAAAATCAAACCGGTAAGCCATCTTACTAAAAAGTGCCCTTCTGAATCAAATCAGCAGGATACCCTTCTAGATCTTTCACTTTCTTCGAAGACACTACTGAGTGTGCTAACATTCACATCTGGAATCTGGAAGTTATTTGCCTTAATAGACAATAATATAATTAGGGTGTTTACGTGAAGTGCAGAAATGACTTTTTGTGTGAACTATCCCTTTAGCTACTTCACACTGTATTGTAAAGTGTGAACGATATTTTGCTGCAGAAAACCCACAAGAATTTCCCATTATAATCAGATGTGAAATATTCAAAGAACATTTACAATTCACTTTGCCATAATAATTGCAGAATCATAAAGTTATTTAATGTTCCTTTGAATCGTGCATTAACACATTTTTAAAACATTCAAATGTGTTATGAATCCTTAAAGAATCTTTAGAAATGTCTTTCTATAGCAATGTTTTTATCAATTAAAAAATAATATTACTTGTATTATTATCTGAGCATGCTATAAATACATACAGTTGCAATCAGAATTGTTAAACCCCCTGAATTATTATACCCGTTTGTTTTTTCCTCAGTTTCTGTTTAACTGAGAGAAGATTTTTTTCAACACATTTCTAAACATAATAGTTTTAATAACTCATTTCCAATAACTGATTTCTTTTATCTTTGCCATGATGACAATAAATAATATTTGACTAGATATTTTTCAAGACACTTCTATACAGCTTAAAGTGACATTTAAAAGCTTAACTAGGTTAATTAGGTTAATTAATAGGGTAGGGTAATTAGGCAAGTTATTGTATAATGATAGTTTGTTCTGTAGACTATCGGAAAAAATATAGCTTAAAGGGGCTAATAATTTTGACCTTAAAATGTTTTTTTTTTTTTAATTAAAAAACTGCCTTTATTCTAGCCGAAATACAACAAATAAGACTTTCTCCTGAAGAAAAAATATTATCAGACATATTTTGAAAATTTCCTGGCTCTGTTAAACATTGTTTGGAAAATATATATATAAAAAAAATAATAATAAATCAAAGGGGGTTTAATAATTCTGATTGCAACTGTATATACCAAGATATCAAAGATATGTAATTTTAAGTGTCATATTGTGTCCAATTGTGCCAAAAACATCTTTTAAGGCCTGGACACATCAACCCAATGGTTGATCTTGGGGCTTCATTGTTCCACACATCACCGTTTGTTAGGTTTATGGTGGAGTGAGTTTGCTGATTCTGCATGTAGAATCGGCATCAGCTGTCAGATGAAGAAAGTGGTCTGATTGGTTATTCAGCAACGATTCAGAGCAAGAAAATGAAAAACCTAAAGGATGTAACCAAATAAACAATTCACGATAATCTTATGGCCCGTTTCCACTGTGTGGTACACTACGGTACGGGTCACCTTTATCAGGCTTGCTTTTCCACTGCTAAAAGGGTACCAATGGTACTCTTTTGGTGGGCGTGGTGTACAACAAAAAGTTTCAATCGTCATCATTCTCGCTTGAAAAAAATTTAAAGTAAAGTTGTACTGGTTGTTCACATATCATATGAGAAGCACTTCTCACAAAACAGATGCTTTATACACATTAATACTTGTGTATACATTTTCATTATTGACCTTTATATGAACATGATTTGATTATAACTGCAGATCAATGTGAAATAGCCTACTGTAACATCTGCGATTATTTAAAATAAACATAAAATAAATGCAACAAATATGAACACATACAGCCTTTTACAGTCTCCGATATGTTACCAATTACAGAAAAACTACTCACTGCATACATTTAGTCCTTATTTGGGTTCAAAAACAACACGCAACATGTAGCCGACAGTCAGTGAAAACCTCTCATCTCTGTCTGTAATCTTCACCAGCACACATGTAGCCTCTTAGAGAGTAATTCCGTCATTCTGAGTTCATAATAGTCCAAAAGGCGATGATAATAGTTAAACATGGCAGTTTGTTCATGTTTTAGGCTCCCGAAACAATAATTTGCTCCTATGTTTTTTTTGGCTTCTCAGTTGTTTATTAGTGCTTCACTTTGTCCGTTTCTGAAAGGATCGGATGTCAGAAGCACTTCAACCGCACGTTGTTATCATCAGCTCAAGAAGTTTGTTATTTCAAATATAGACGCGCGGCAACCGCAAGCAAGAAAGCGAAATTGTTCGCGCTTTAGATGGGCTTGTAAAAAACTTCGGGGCACAGGACAGATTCTGCACTTCTTCTTGGATTTGTGGTTGTTCATCAAGACAACAACAAGGTTTTTTTGAGCTTGGGTCGACCCTGGCTCATTATTATATGAATATATTATTATCGTGTAATGTCTCGGCTGTGTATTTGAAACGTGGCAGTTGTTTTGTTTTCATTCTGGCTTGTTGCATGAGCGAGTGACATATCTCTGTAAACCAATAGCGTTCAGCTGCACGTTTGGCTCCGCCTTTTGGTACCATTTTGTTTGTGCTAGGTACTCTCTGCAAAGGGTACCCAAAAACTGGTACACTGTAAAAAATAGCTGTGATTTCAACGGTGAAATAAAGTAAAAATGCTACAGTAAAAATCCATAACCTGGTTAACAGTATGTTTCCTTAAAATATACGGCGAATAACCGTAAATTGACTTTCCCAGAAATCCCTGCATGGCACATCACTTTTTATGCTTTTTGTTGGCGCTATTATGGATCTTTTTAGTTGTTTCCCCATCATTTATGTACATTAGAGATTTATATTACATCTAATGTTGATAAACAATGTTTATTTCACGACTTTAATTTTATGCGTGATACCATACTGGTGTTTAGTAGCTGTGTGAATGACACTGAGCACCTTCTAGTCACTGATATGCTTTTCTGCTTGTGGGAAAAGTTGTTTGTGATAAGGATTGATTCATCATGTAACTTTCTCATCACCACCTGCATTAGGCTGTGTTAACATGTCTAATTATGTAACAAAAGATGTGTAAATGTTGGTAATTCAAAATACAGACAAATTACCTCTATAAATTAATGAAATACGGTAGTTTACTGTAAAAATGAGGAATTACTTTTACAGTTTGTACCGTATTTTTAATGGTAAAATATTGGCAACCACAGCTGCCGTTTTTTTACCATAAATTTGACGGGTTTACAGGTTTACAGTGTATGGTACGGTTTGCTTTTAGGTACCTTTTGACAGTGGAAACGTCCATAAAAGTGTACCAAACCAAACCATACTGTACCCTACCACTCATTGGAAACGGGCCAATAATGGTACTTATTGCTGCTTTGTTTACGCTTTTGTCTGTGTGCATTTCATGTTCCAGTTTCCCCTCGTGGAACGAGAACATAGATTACTGCTCACCACAGATGCAGAAAGACACATCCTCTCATGCAGCCACAGGACACTCAACACTTTCATTTTAGTTTGCTGTCATCGGTTTGGTGTGTTCATGTGTAGTTTTTTAGGTCCAGTCAGGACCAGATGCTGTTTACACAAATCAACATTATAGTTGGTTTTTGTCGATGATTGTTGTTTGGCGTCAGCTTGGTGTGTCCCGGCAATAAACAAGTTGACTGGCAAATCTACATCATTACGAGGGCTGGACATTAACACCTGCAGGTAGATTAACAAATGCGGGTAGATTTCAGCTATGGCGGGTTAGACAACCACTCTCACTAACGACTTTGGCTGGTTGAAGATCATTTTTAAGTAGTTATCTTAAAGGCAGGGTTCGACAGTGCAGATGGCCCAATATGCCTGCAAATGTCATCTTTGAATCAAGAAGCAGCAAGACGACAAAAATAGCGTTTGCATGAGCAAACGAAAGCAGGTGAATACTGAATGAGAGGATGATCACTCGCGCGCACAGGTGATGTGATGCATGCGCACTCCCGTTTCCTGGCGCGAAGCAACCGTACCTGGTGACGCAACTGCTGCTATCGGTTCTCTTTGAAATAGACTGGACAAAAAGTGATGCTCGTGCACCCACAATCCTGCTGTTTCCTAAAGCTCCGTATGTTTTTAAAATATGTCTTTTTGTAAGCAGCAGCGGTTGCCGGTTTTGTTTAAACCATTCTTTGAACAGAACACATTATGGGCCTAACGTTACCTGTGTGCGCGTGATCATCCTTCCATTATCGCGCACAGTATGTTTTTCACCTGCTTTCTTTTGTTTACGGTTAAATTTGTTGATATGGTTTAATTATAATTTTTACAATAACATTGCTTTAATAGGAGAATAACTCCCCATTTATGTGTAGTTAACTGGCGATCTGAGAGAGCTTTAGCCTGGACAGACTAGGCTACTGTGAAACGTTTTAGATACATGGCAATAATTATTTTTTAAATGTAATTTTAATTTAAATTTTTTTTAAGAAAGGTTTTGTTAAATAAAAAGAGCATGCATACAGCTACCTTTTGCATGTTTTGATATATTATTTAATATTTGTGGCTAAGAAATATTTATTTATTTATGTTTGGTGTGGTTAGAGATAAATTTGGTAAATCCTTAATTTTGAGCCCTGAAAAGTCATGCAAAATAAAAACTAATTGCAATGCGACACAATGAAACCACAACCCATTTGCTCAAGCACATTAAGCAAGTTCATACAGAAAAAAAAGTGAAATGAATGAGGAGGCATGTGGGCATAACACAAAGTCTAAATCAGGTAATTTTAGCATGCCAAAGTCAAATTTATGCATATACAATATATTGTCCCATCGAAAAAATTGTGGCTAGTCTAAATGGCGAGTGGCTAGTAATGTTGGAAAACTACTAGCCATATTGGCTGGTGATCAAAAAAGTCAAGCCCTGATCATAATATCAAGCCCTGATCATTACCACAATCATCTACAGTATATATAAGGGTCACATTTTATTTTGATGGGCCGTTTGTTGAATTTAAGTTACATTGCATCTACATGCCAACTAATTCTCATTAGATTATAAGTAGGCTGTTAGGTTGGAGTTAAGGTTAGGGTTAGAGTAAGATGACATGTACTTGCAAAGTTTCTTATAGTCAGTTAAATGTCTGTTGAAGGAGCATATTAACAGATATTAAGCAAAAAGTTTACTAATACTAAAATGGACCATCAAAATAAAGTGCTACCGATATAAGTAATGCAGATCAACACATGTATCAAATGAGAATGTGTGACACATTTTGAAGTGCAAAATGTGACAACAAAAACCCTGCACTGTTGCCCACCTTAAGACTTGTTTGCAGGAAGAATGGGACAAAATTACACCTGAAACACTTTATCACTTGGTGTCTTCTGTCTTCACTTAGTGTCTCCAAAAAGACAACAACAATAAAAACAATGAGGAACACATTAAATAACGTTTGTTGTTGTAAATTTAGAAATCACTACTTTCTTTTTTTATTTGTGTTTTCCATGCTGTGCCAACTTTTTCTGATTTGCGGTTGTATGCAAATGTGGAAGTCTAAATGTTTACATGGAATTAAAAGGTTATATGAAACCCAGATGTCTCACAAACTTTCAGATGCAAAAATCAGTAAAGTAATCATTAGTTTAATACACAGTGTTTTTGTTAGCTGTCATTAACTGTGAAAAATTACTATAAGTTTTTACGAGAATTTTGTTTACACCAGTTTTTCTTGTGTAGAAGTACAGCGATTACTATTTTTCATAAATTTGTCTTTTATCAGCAGACAGAAGTGAATCGTGAGTGTATGATAAGACGTTAAAGTCCCATCATAAAAGGACCCACAGCTCTGTGTTTTGATGTGGGTCTGGAGCTCATCCCATTGAAGCTCTGTTAGATTATTTGGAGTAGCTGCATACCAGCACTTCTCATACCCTCCTGGCTTTTTTTTTTTTTTTTGACAAAGTGATATTCCCAGAAGAATTCACTCCCAGGATGGGTCAAATGATCATTGCTAAAGTGTGCATTTTGCTTTTGAACAGGTTGGTTGGATATCTTTAAGAAGGAATTAAAGTGCTACTGTATGGTGTATTTAAAAAAATCACAACTAAAAGCACTCGCAAACATGACTTAAACAAATTAGAATATTTGGCTGATAATGCATAAATTAACCTTCCAATGGGGTGTGATATGTGTGAAAGGAGGAAAACCAAGTGATGCTAATTTTCATTACAATTTAATATTTTGAATACAAACGAATTCTGTCTTTAATACAGTTTTTTTTTAATACAACCTTTTTTTGCCTTAAATGTAATTTAATTATAATTATTCAAATCTGAATTTTAAGCATAATTTCTCCAGTCTTTAGTGTCAGAATCAGAAATTATTCTAATATGGTGATATGATGATCAGGGGGGTATTCCAGAAAGCTGGGAGAACTTACCATCTGCTAAACCCTGAACTCTTGGTTGATTATCCCAAAACCTGCTTACCGCGAGTATGTTGGTTCCAAAACACCTGAGTAGAGTTGATCAGTCTCCTAAAGATAACCGCGGGTTAATGTGGTTTGTCACGTTTGTTTACAAAAGCTTTGTTTAATAAATTAATGATTCTTTTGAAAAACAACTACACTCATTCAAATATTAATTTGAATATTAAAAACCTATGTGGGCGTCACAGTGGCACAGTGGGGAGCACGATTGCCTCACAGCAAGAAGGTCGCTGGTTCGAGCCTCAGCTGGGTCAGTTGGCATTTCTGTGTGGAGTTTGCATGTTCTCCCCGTGTTTGCCTGGGTTTTCTCTGGGTGCTCCGGTTTCCCTCACAAGTCCAAAAAACCTGGTATAGGTGAATTGGGTAGGCTAAATTGTCCGTAGTGTATGTGTGTGAATGAATGTGTATGGATGTTTCCCAGTGATGGGTTGCAGCTGGAAGGGCACCCGCTGCGTAAAACATATGCTGGATAAGTTGGCAGTTCATTCCTCTGTGGTGACCCCTGATTAATAAAGGGACTAAGCCGAAAAAAAATGAATGAATGAATGAAAAACCTATGTGCACTTATAACCCTCTCACAGTAAAAAAAAACAAAAAACAACAAGTCGTACTCAAAAGAGTACGCAATGCTCAGTAAACTCTCTGAAACAGACTAACTCTGGAACATAACCTGCTCAAGAGCATTTTATGTTTTAGAGAGTAAGTTGCTGAGGACACTTACATACCCAGAAAGTTATCTTCATTTTTGGAACCGAAAGCTGAGGTTTTCCACTTACTTACTCCTAAACTTACCTGGGTATATCACATAACCTGCTTTCTGGAATACCCCCCTAAAAACATTATTATTTTTGTTTTCAATGTTTTGCTGGATAGTGTTTTTGACTAAACCAGGATACTTTTTTTTTTAAATAAATGAATAAAAATCAGAAGTTCAAATGTATTTTTAAAGTATTTATTGAATAGAAACAAACAAAAAATATTTTGTGGAATGCAATTTAATTAGTTAATTTAATGTAAGTTAAAAGTTTTCTTATGAGTTTCTGGGAAAAACTTGAAAAAAAATCTATTTTAGAAAAAAATACTAATCTAAAAATACTGACCACAAACTTATATTAGTTTATAATCATCTTTAGGTGTCATATTTCTGCCCAAACTTGAAAAATATGACTTTATACACTGTAAAAAAATGCTGGGTTCCACACAATCGATTTGTGTTGGGACAACATGAAGGAATTAAGTTAACTTATTTATATTTTTTTATTATTTAAGTGGATTGAACATAGAAAAATTAAGTTGTCTCCCCATTTTTAAATGTCATTAACATAAACACAAATATAGTACACTACAGAGCAAACCAGCTGTGCAACCGAAGCAGCGATTTTAAACTAACAACACTAAATGCATTAGTACATTCCGGTGAGCAGTTGCATAAGCAGACAGAAAGACAGTAAATCCCTGCTGTAAAGTGCTCTTCTATGACGACCGTCTTCTCAACATCTCCAGCTATCCTGAGGGAACTTCAAACAACACAAAGACTTTAAAGGCACAAACAACTGCCTTTGAACGTGCCATACCTGATAGCAGATAATGTAAACATACAGAGAGCGCTTCAAAAACAAGCTCAAGAGCCGAGACGAGCCTCACTTCCCTCTAGACAAAACAAGGTAATGACAGGCATTTCACCCAGCAGGGATCTCTCATTTAACCCTGTGATGCTGCTGAGCTTTATGAGGCTCATAGAGTGCAGTTTACTCTTAAACTCAGCCTTGTAAAGACTGTGCGTTAGTCTGGTTTTTCTCTGTACTGTTGTTGTTGGTTTGCTAAAATGTAACCATGCATTGATGGACCAGAAAACATTCAGTATACAGCAAGCGTCGATTTTTGGGAATTGAGATTTATACATCATCTAAAACAAGGGTGTCAAACTCAGTTACCGCAGCCCTACACAATTTAGTTCCAACCCTGCTTCAACACACTTGCCTATTGGTTTTAAACAAGCCTGAAGGACTCAATTAGTAAGATCAGGTGTTTAATTAGAGTTGGAACTAAACTATGCAGAACGGCCCTGCGGCCCTGAAGGAACTAAGTTTGACCTCCCTGATCTAAAAGCTGAAATAAATAAGATTTCCATTGACATGCAGTTGAAGTCAGAATTATTAGCCCTTCTAAATTAGTCCAATATATATATATAAACAGCAGAGATGTATGAAAGCAATTGATGCATGTCCAGAAGCATTTGCAAATTGTTGGAAGAAATGAGCTTTGTGAGAAATGCACAAAAGCGATTGAGAAAAACTGTAAAAAAAAAAAAAAAATCTAAATATTAAGGAAAAAAATTGCCTTTAGAGTTTTCCAAAAAGAGTGTGAAATTGATCTTTAATTCATTTTTGAAAGATTTTGTCATAAAAGAAAAATCTGGCTAGTGCCCAGAATATACCTACGCAACATACAGTGCTTTGTTTTGCCTTGAAAATATGACCAATGTACACATGTTAATTCATTTATTCATACATTTTCTTTCGGCTTAGTCCCTTTATTCATCAGGGGTCACCACAGCGAAATGAACCGCCAATTTATCCAGCATAAGTTTTACACAGCGGATGCCCTTCCAGCAACCCAGTACTGGGAAACATCCTTACACATTCATTCACGCTCATACACTACAGTCAATTTAGTTTATTCAACTAAATGCAAACTCCAAACAGAAATGTCACCTGACCCAGCCAGGACTCGAACTTATTTAATTTTTATTCATATTTATTTAAATAAAATTATATTTGACCAACAATCATTTGGTATTTTCTATTTACAACTCACTAACTCAACTCAAACCTAGTTGCTTACTATTTTATTTTATTTTATTTTTTATATTTTTCATTTAATTTTGTTTTGTTAATTTTCATTGCAGTTCAGTTATTTTTTGTTTAGTTTTTTTCATTTATTTTTTGACATTTTTTTACATTTTATTTGATTTTAATTATTTTTTTATATTTATTTACTTGCTTTTTATTTATTTACTTGTTTATTCACCTACCATTTACTAACTTAAATATGCATTTCCTTTTTTTCTTACCAAGCATACATATTTAAGCCACTTGTTAAATGGAAGCAAACTTTATTATCATGCCTCTCCTAATGAGTTTAGTGTGTAAGAGAGCATGCTGGATAAGAATGTTCGGACAGTCATAGCTTGCAGGCTGCACAGTCCGTAAGTACAGCAAATCGAATAAACTCACCACTCCTTTTCCCATCAGGACTTATATGGGGTCTGATTTTAACACAAGACCCCACGTTTGTTCGTATGCATAATGCATGCGCTTCTGATGCAGGCCTGTTTTGCTTGGGGACCAGGTGGAAAGTTTTGATGGGTTGTGTTTTGTAAGTCCCTGTGGGCTGCTGAAAAAAGCTTCTGCTTATGTGTCTATGGACTGTGAAGGTAATTGTAGAGATACAGAGACCTCCTCATGCGTTTTGGTGTCATTAGGTTTTTGTTTGTGTTTTCTTTATTAACACCTACCAGGGAGTCATTTAAAAAAAAAATCAACTTTGCAATTTAATACATTTGTTAAAACAAAACCCATATAACTGTACTGCTATGACTTTGTTTGTTTGTTTGTTAATTTTTTTTACATTTGCGTATCTTTTATTCTAAAATGACAAAATGCTAAAACTTCTGAGTATTCTGAGTACGTCACATGCAAAACAGCTTCCAGGTCAAAGTGCTCTATCAAACTGTATGGGGAGACTCAACAAATGGTAACAATGAATGGATACAAAGTGATGTAATACTTTCGAAAATCATCATCGCTATATATATAGTTAAAGTCAGATTTATTAGCCCCCCTTTGAACTTTTATTTATTTTTTAATATTTCCCAAATGATGTTTAACAGAGCAAGGAAATTTTCACAGTATGTCTGATAATATTTTTTTCTTCTGGAGAAAAAAATCCATCCATTTTTAGTCTACAGAACAAACCATCGTTATACAATAACTTGCCTAATTACGCAAACTTGCATAGTTAACCTAATTAACTTAGTTAAGCTTTTAAATGTTACTTTAAGCTGTATAGAAGTGTCTTGAAAAATATTCAGTGAAAAAATATTATTTAATGTCATCATGGCAAAGATAAAAGAAATTAGTTTTTAGAAATGAGTTATTAAAACTATTATGATTACAAATGTGCTTAAAAATATAAAATATTGGTGTCTGTGATGCAGCAAGTCCAGAGACTGTTTTGTACACCATGATTTTATATAAAATTCACTTTAATGTTTGATTTGGTTAAAAAGTGTTAATAAACAAATACTTTCCCAATTCAAATGAGTAGCGACTTTGACCTGGAAATGGTATTCCATATGTCACGACATAACAAGCAGATATTAGGCATATTATTTTAGCGCAGGCTACTTTTTATTAAGAATTATTCATTTAGGTGCATATTAGTGATGCTTTGGTTAATTATGGCATCCTAAGATTAGTTTCTTTTACAAAGAAATCAACTGTTGAAAATCTGTACTTTTTCTGACCCAGTTGCTGATTATTAAGTGACTGTCAGTTCGGCAATGCTTACACTATTTAATTATTACAACCAATCAATCGATCAATCAATCAACCAATTAATAAATGACTAAGCTACATTCATTCTTAAGTCTCAATATAAGATGTTATAATATAAATGTGAAAAAAAGATGTGTAAAACATTTTGAAAGGTTAAACTGACTGCTATGGTCATATATCTAGTTGTATAACTACGCTAATTCTAGGTTTAATGAAGAGGGGATTCTTAGATTGCTCAAGATGCAGCACATACTTTTTTTAGTATTGTGATTGGTGTTTAATGAGCTCAGCCTGCTGAAATTAATCCCTCGACACCTTAAAACATGCTCTTTTTCTATAGTACAAACTCTCACCTGCTCCATACTTATTGCCAGTAATTGCTTTGATATTATCTATTAAAAGTAGTCTTGAAGGAGAGATTAAAACAACATGCTTTGTCTAGTAATGCTTGTGTGTCTAAATATAACTACCTCGTTAATGGCATAATCATTGTGGCAACATTTCTTTTAGCTCCAGAGCTAATTTTACTTTCAAACATTTGTCATTGTCAAAACCCTTGTCACTGAGAAACTATGAAAGGCTTTGAATAAATCTGTTGTTGTATGAAGGAGAATATTTGACAGGTTTTCCCAAATAGTGTAGAAACATAAATCTTGTTTGACAGGGCGCATATTATGTTTGTAAATGTTTTCTGAGAAAACAGTTTGAGCCTTCTCTGCCCCTTTTTCCATAGAATTACATCTATCTCAGTGACTTTAAAAACACTCTATTTGCATTTGTATTTAAAGAAGTTATGTGGGTGTTATTTTTAAATGCCAAATATATACACTGTTAAAATTTGTCCTGCTAAAAGGCAGTGAAGAACTGGCAGCACAGTTGCCAGCAAGTTACTGTAAAATTAATGGTAAGTTATTGTTGGTTGAAATTACAGTTGTCTACTGTTTCTTAAAAAACAACAACAGTAAAGCACTGGCAGCATGGTTGCCTGCAAGTAACTGTTAAAATTAGCACTATAATACTGTTGGTTGAAATTACAGTAATCTACTGTTTACTAAAAAAACAGTAAAGAACTGGCAGCATGTTTGCCTGCAAGTAACTGTTAAAATTAGCACTATAGTACTGTTGGTTGAAATACAGTAGTCTGCTGTTTACAAAAAAAAAAAACAAAAAAAAACAAAAACAGTAAAGAACTGGCAGCATGGTTGCCTGCAAGTAACTGTTACAATTAGCACTATAATACTGTTGGTTGAAATTACAGTAATCTACTGTTTACTAAAAAAAACAGTAAAGAACTGGCAGCATGGTTGCCTGCAAGTAACTGTTAAAATTTGCACTATAATACTGTTGGTTGAAATTACAGTAATCTACTGTTTACTAAAAACAGTAAATAACTGTCAGCAAGATTGCCAGCTAGTAACTGTTAAATTAACTGTATTACTGTTGGTGAAACTTTGTGTGTGAAACTACTGTGTTTGCAAACAGAGCATAAAACTGTTTGTCGTTTAATGTAAATAACCTAAAAAAAAGCTTGACAGTTAGTTTTCCCTATAAACCATTTGATTTAATAAATTGAACTATTTTATACAAAACACAATGTTTTATTGCAGTGTAAATTGTATGTGTTGAAATAGAGGCTAAAAAGGATAACAAAAATAAAACCGCGTTCAATTGTTGTTTTAAAACATGTACTTTTTTATAAAATGTTAATAAAATTGACGGTTCATTCCACTGTGGTGGCCCTTGATGAATAAAGGGACTAAGCCAAAAGAAAATGAATGAATGAAGAAAAAAAAATGTTCCAAGAAAAAAATAAATCGGACGTATCTAATCTAATAATTACGTATCTAAAAAAAACAACATAAATATGGATGGATATTCTGTTTCAAACATGCCTTTTCTATAAAAGATAAAGGAAAGGCCGTATCTACTCAATCATGTTAATTCTTACAGAGAAACACTATTTGTGAGAAAGAATTAGATTTAGAATATTTCCGAACACTCATCAGTTTTAAAAATTACCTTGGTCACCTTGGCTCAGTGGTTAGCACTGTCGCCTCTCAGCAAGAAGGTCGCTGGTTCGAGTATTGGCTGGGCCACTTGGTATTTCTATGTAGAGTTTGCATGTTCTCCCCGTGTTGGGTTTCCTCCAGGTGCTTCGGTTTTCCCCACAGTCCAAAGACATACATTGTAGGTAAATTGGATGAACTAAATTGGTTGTAGTGTGAGTGGGTGTTTCCCAGTACTGGGTTGTAGATGGTCTTGGTCCCTTACTTTTTATATATGCTATCGCTAGGGCAAATCTTAAAAAAAAAAAAAACATGCAGTTAGTTTCTAGTGTTATGCCAATGATAAACATCTCTATATGTCCTTACAGCATGATAGTTTGTACCATTGTATGAATTGATAGTATAGCTGGTATTAAAAATTAGATGACTACTAACCTTTTATTACTAAATTCAGAAACAGGTCTCTAACCCTTGATATATTTAACAGTTCAGTCTTTTTCATCAGTAAAACAATAAAAACAAAATGGAGATGCTATTCGATAGCAACCTGTCAATTGAAAGCCACGTTTTAATTTTAGGTTGTGCTGTATTTTTTATTATTATTTTTATTATATGTTATTTTAGAAGATTTTCCCAGTGATGGGTTGCAGCTGGAAACACTGCGTAAAACATATGCTGTATAAGTTGGCATTTCATTCCACTGTGGCAACCCCTGATAAATAAGGGACTAAGCCAAAGGAAAATTAATGATATAAGAAGATATTTTATTAATCGTGACACCTTTACCATTTATTTTTAATAATAATAATAAACAGTCTAGGTGTGACTGTGCAGTAAATAACAACATTCATGCCTTGTCCTCATTGCACCTTTTCTGACCCTTCATCGACCCTTAGTTTGTTCTCATGATCATGTGCATTATGAAAAGTGTGTAGTCTTATAAAACCTCTCTTGACCCAGTTGAAATTAAAAAACTCTTTTGCCAATAGCAGCAGCTGCTCTGATTCTGCTGATTCAGGCATCATGGGAGCCAAACGAAATCTACACACACAAGCACAAAGCTAGAAATAAAACATGGGGGGACAGGAGGATGGTGTATTATGTACATTTTGAAGCCTTTGTGTGATTTATTTGGTGATCTGCATTCAGCCGCAGCATGTGTTGTCACACAGGAGGATTATTTTAAGACTGTAAGAAGGATTAAGAGAAGTATGAGGAGGAGGAAGTCTTCTCTTTTGAGGGCTTAATTGAATTTATTGATGAAGAGTAACTTTATAATATACAGTATATACAAGTGCAGTCATTCAGTCACTAGAGCTCAAGCATAGATTTAGAACTTCAATGGCTGTGAATAATGTGACTTTTTGAAAAGATGTCCAATCAAAAATCTAGCTTCGTTTGAAAAAAAAAAAAAAAAAAAAAAAATTGTTAACCATAACTTGTCCCAAAATGGATATATATTTTTAGAATGTGATATAGAAATTGTGTTATAATGTAAAAATACCTTGTCTGAAATTTTTTATTTACAGATTAAGTCTCTGTATTTAAAGCAAAAATATTAAAATCTAATTTATGAATCTTTTTTTAAAAATGTATGAAAATTGAAAATATTAATTTTATAAAAAGGAAAAAAAAAAACTCAGCTGAAAAGAAAATGAATGAATATTTTTTAAATAAATTGGTCTTACACATTCATTATTCAGCTATAGAATAATGTTATTGCATTTAGTTGTTAAAACATTATATTATATTATATTATATTATATTATATTATATTATATTATATTATATTATATTATATTATATTATATTATATTATATTATATTATATTATATTATATTAATGTCATATTCTGTTATATACACAACCATACACACAATAAATAAAGAAAGATAGAATTTTGACTAGTTTCACTTCACGATTTTATAGTCAACTGTCTAGTTTTAGTCAGTGGGCTATATTTGAACTAAACACATGGTCTAAAGCCCACAGGTACAATAAGGCCCAATCCCAATTCTACTTTTGTACCCCTTCCCCTTGGCTTATAAAACCGAGTGTGAAGGTGAGGAAAGCTTCAAAATTTACCCCTAAGAAATGGGACAGCAATACAGCTCCTGCACACGTCATCATTTGTCATCGCAATCTCTTGCTTCATTTGAGATCAGACAATCGCGACTGCTGCATTTATTCCAGTTGTGTTATTTTTTGGTATTTATCTTCAGAAAATAACTGAAGGCATATACTGTATGTAAGCCATATTCATCTATGTTAACACAGCAAAAAACAACATTAATATTACAGCAGACACTGTAAAAAGGCCATTCCCAGCCACTAGACTGCTCTGTCAGGGTATTCGAGTGTCATTGAGTGTCAGAATGTTGTGGGACTGCTGTACAGGAGTTATTATTAAGGATTATATATACCCAAACTTATTTTATTTTAGCGTTTTTTTTTTTTTTTTTTAAAGCATGACTGTAAAACACTAACGCCATTGTAATAATATTAAAACATATGCTTGTTTGTTGTAAAAATTCGTAATAAGGACAAAAAAAATTAATTTGTGGACTAACACTAATTTGTGGATCTCCTTACTTCCGGATGCAGCTATACTGCCATTTTGGCTGGTGTGTTCTGAGAAATTTTTTTACCCGTTGGTTTCAAGTGTGGTCCTGAAAAATCTCCATTTAAAGGGCTTTCTACCTCTTCCCCTTAGCCCTACTCCTTCAAGCTAAAGAGAATTGGGACACCCCTACCCCTTCACATGAATGCGCAAAACAAGGAGTAGGGGTAAGGGGAAGGGCTAAGGGGTAGAATTGGGATGTCCGAACTTACCTTTGCTAGTTTAAGGACATGAAAAATGTAATGGCAATGAACAAATGTAAATTTGTAGGGTTAGAGTTAGTGTGCTGCATTTGTTTTTACCCTGTAAAACAAATCAAAAACAGTTTTTTGGTTATTTTTTAATTTGACTATACTGGATGTTTCTTTGCAATTATTTCTGCAATGTAATAGAAATATTTGATTAAAATAGGTTTCAAAGTCCATTTCATAACTATTTAAAGTCATGGTTTGGAGGTTTTCTGAAATATTATTAAAGGAAACAAATGTGTGGTGCTTTTTAGAAATCTGCATTGTCTTGCCCACTTAATGTGAAATAGACATGGTTGTTCATTCTGATAAACTCAAAAAAATGTTGCTGCTTTTTTTTAACTACTTAAAGCTGCTTTTTACTAAACTATTTAAAATGAGATGAAACAACACAGTTCTTAAGTTTTTTGGAAGGACAACCTAATTCAATCCACTTAAATTTGTAAAAAAAACAAAAAAAAAACGATTATGTTAACTTAGCCAATTTGTGCTGAAGAAATTGTGTGGAGCCCAGCAGTTTTTTTGTGTGTGTGTGTGTGCCAAGGCTCTCCTCTTTAAGCTTCTTTAAGACAGAAATATGTGAGAATTATGAGCATCCTGCTGCTTTTATATCTGTTTCACATCTGCCATGTCAAATCCTCTTTTTTGATACTCACCAGTGTCTCTCTTCTCCTAGGGAACTAATGCCCAAAACCCTGGACGGTCAGCTGACTATGGAAAAAACCCCTAGCTACTTTGTAACCAAGGAGGTTCCGGGCCGGATCCATGCCATGTCCAGAGACACCAAACTGATAGTCGTGGTGCGAGACCCTGTAACCCGGGCCATCTCAGACTACACGCAGACCCGCTCCAAAAAACCAGACATCCCATCCTTCGAGAGCTTGACTTTTAAAAACCTCAGCACTAATGTAATCGACACATCGTGGAGCGCGGTGCAGATCGGGATGTATGCTAGACATCTGGAACGGTGGCTACAGTTTTTCCCCATGAGCCAGCTGCTGTTTGTGAGCGGCGAGCAGCTGATTAGTGACCCGGCCGGAGAAATGGCTCGAGTACAGCACTTTTTGGGCCTGAGGAGGGAGGTGACGCACAAACACTTTCACTTTAACCCTGCCAAGGGCTTCCCGTGCCTCAAAAGACCTGAAAGCAACAGCAAACCGCACTGTCTGGGAAAAACTAAAGGCCGCACTCATCCCAACATTAACCCTGAGGTGATTCAAAGACTGAGGGACTTTTACAAGCCATTTAACAAGAAGTTCTACCACATGACCGGCCACGATTTCGGCTGGGACTGATTTTTGCTGTTGTTGTTTGGAAAATGATGAATTGTAAAAAGCATAGAACTCTATTTTATAATAATTTATTGAAGATAATATACTCACTTGGCTGCCTATCTTGTTTGTTGTGTATACTGTACATTTCTACCTTTTTACATTCCAGTCGAATCTGTAAGCTTGATATTTAGTCTTTTTTAAAAAAGAAAGAAAAGTGAATTGGCATTGGAATTTCGACAACCTAGGATTATTCTGAAAACATACCCTTAATTACATCTCAGGAGAGCGCCAAATATATCCCAGAAGCTATGTTTTTTTGCAGTTTTTGTTTTCGCGAATCCACCAGAGGCCACTGTGTAGCTTTTTCAGATCTCAAATTTCTCTCACGAGTGCCATTCGCGCCTGCTTCTCTCATGTAAATCCACCAGAAGCCGCTGTCAGCTGACTGACTAAATGACTAACTGACTGAATTACTGACTTAATGACTGACAAACTAACCGATCAACTGACCCACCCTTCTCCTTCCCTAAATCCAACCAATAGTGTTTTCAAAAGCATCGACTGACCCGTCCACCCGCTTCCCTAAACCCAACCGACAGTTTTAAAAAACAATCCAGAAAAGCAAAAGCCCACAGGTTTACCACATTTTCAGATTTTACCACATTTTCGCCCTGTTATTTACTTGTTTATTTAATTTTTTGGCTTTAACCGTTTTTCACCACACTTGAACCCTGTCATCGTGGTCAACTCCTCTCTACGTCTTAAGCCCGCCAACTTACATAGCGAGCTACTGGAAAAACTGGTAAGAGTGGTGTGGCTAATGTGAGGCAGGGCCAAGAGCCGTGAGGGCATATGAGGCGGGTAGTGTGAGTGACATAATCAGAGACACCTGGACGCATCACCTGCCTCGAGTCTCACGAAGGAGCCCTGGAAGCTAAAAATAGGAGAGGTGCCAGTGCTAGATGAGAGAGGACCAGGTCTGGACATTTTATGTTTTGCTTTTGATTTCAGTTTGATGGAAGTCTCAGTGAGGAGCTGCCGTCTGTTTTTTTTTTTTTTTTTACTTTGACTGCCGTCAAACTGAAACCAAAAGCAAAACATAAATCGTCCAGGCCTGGTCCTCTCTCATCTAGCACTGGTGTCTCTCCTCCTTTTGTCTTCCAGGGCTCCTTTGTGAGGCTCGAGGCAGGTGATGCATCCATGTGTCTCTGATTATCTCGCTCATGCCACCCACCTCGTTTGCAGTGAGGGCTCTCGGACCCACCTCACTTGCCACAAGTGGGAAAGCCATCCACATGGAGGTATGCGGTCAGCTGGTAGGCTCGGAAAGGAACAGCGTCATACCGCCCGTAGAGTTTCTCTTAAAGACGAAATGCAGCCATACATATGTACTGCTGGCTACATAATTCGTGATCTCCAGAAATGTATAAAGGGGACATTTTCAGAATAAGCCTATGTTGAATTTAGCAGAGGGAATGACGATGGAAAAAGCACAATGGACAATCCCACTTTATGTTACCAGTGTCTTTAACTGTTATATAATTAATCATTTGGTACAATGTCATTCTCGTGTTCATGATGTGTCGTAAGGCTGTTGCTGCTATAGAGGTGGGAAATGGTTAAGATTAGGGACAGATTTAGTATTATGGGTAGGTTTAAGTCTTGGTTAAGATAAAAGAAAATGTTAACTCACTATTTACTCATCCTCAAGTGTTTTCACATCCTTTATGAGTTTCTTTGTTTGTTAAACCAACACAATCTCATGGCAATTTATAACTTTTTGATTTAGTTGCTAATTTGTATGAATTTGTACAATCTCATTTGTACAATTTAGTACGATTTGCTTATCCTTGACGGTTGGCTGTAGGGGTGGGGTGGGGTGGGGTTGGGTGTCACACCTCCTTTTTGAACTCGTGAATTTGTACGAATTAGCCACTAAATTGACAAAATGTAAAATACATTTTCTCATGAGATCAGGCTGGTTAAACACACAGTTAACAATTTCCTGAATAATCTACTGTAACTTGCTGTCAGCAGTTCTCCAGTAACTTACTGTAAATTAATTACAGCAAAAATACTGTATTATATTTACTGCACCATTTATCTAGCTGTATATGAAGAGTTCAGATGCAAAATCCTCAAAATCCATCAGACCTTTTTTTTTTGTAAATGAACATTTTCTATCAGGCTCCTATAATTTGGTTCAGAAGTTTCATTTTATAGATAGTGAAAAGGTTATTAGCTAGTAAACAAAATAACTTTTTTTCATAAATGTCACTTTAGACAATTCTTTGGTTTTTAACAAGGTAGATTTTCTTTTGCGTCAAAACCAGCTAAATCCACTTGTGCTTTATTTACAAAAACCTCTTAATCCACCTATTGGGACAAGACAGTGTAATTAGTTGCCTCTAAAGAGGCAATTAGAAATGTTTTACCAAACATAAAACACCTAAGATTAAAAATATATAAACCTGTCAAGTAAGTGGTGGTTCATTCCACTGTGGTAACCAATGATAAACCAGGGACAAAGCAAAAGGAAAATGAAAGAATGAAATCTGTCAAGTAAGTGCATTAATTAATAACATTAAAATTAATATTAATTAAATCTTAGCAATCTGTTGTCATTTCTGATATTTGGGATTTAAATTTAATGCTAGTGATGTAAACATTGTAAACTTTCTTGTTAGATGCAAATATTGCAGTGTAAAAACATTGTGAAACATCAATATTTGTACATTGTCCAATAATATAGAAAGCTTAGTAGACGTATTGATAATGAAGAAATATAAATAATGTATAGTTTTATACATTATATTTATCTTTTAAAAAAATACCTTACGTTAGTAAAAAAAAACACAAGGTCTACTGGGCAAAAAGGGGATGTCTTTCAGACACTTTTAGAAGCTGTTATTCATTCATTCTCACCATACACCATCTCATCTATTTTTCCAGCTCTTTTTTATCCTCATAGGATCCATGTGGGATAAAAGAACAGCATCTTAACTTTGTCTTCTGTGAAACACAGTTGCTGTTTAATGTATAGTAAATCGGACTCATTCAGAGTAGCGTCACTGCTCAAAAACCCTGTTATGAATGCATGCTACACCTCCGACTGTACTGTGTGTATTCTTTTTCTAATAATGCACAGAGATTAGAAGTACAGGACGTTTTCATTTGCCATCTCTGACAGTCGAACAGGCTCATGCAAATTCATCAAACTCCATCTTTCAATATCTAAATCGGAAGCGGAAAAAATCTCCTCATAAAAGCCGGCTTATCAGCACGCTGCTACATTGAAAACGATTATTGAAAATATTATTCGATTCGTGCCTCCTGATTGGTTCTCGGGATATTGCGGCTTTTGCTGTCAAAGGAAAGTGGCGTTTAGAGGCTTTTGCTAACAAACTGTTAGATGATTTGAAGCAAAAATATTTGTTGAACATGTACTACATGCCTAAAGCATTCCCTTAATGTCATTAGCTCATTGTTGGTGGAAGTGGCGTTTAGCGGCTTTTGCATCTGAACTCTTCATATATTTACATTATTGTATATCTTTATACTAAAATATACGGCAAGTTGTCACAATGCAATTTTAAAATACAGTAACTTACTGTGCTACAGATCTAAATACATTAAATACTTTGCAATTTACAAAAATCATTAACAGTGCACAAAAGAAGATATTTTGAGGAATGTTAGAAAACAGTAACCATTGACATCCATAGTGTGATTGAAAAAAACAAACACTATTAAAGACAATGGTTTCCAATTTTCAGCATTTTCCCAAATATCTTCTTTTGTGTTGAGCAAAAGAAAGAAAGTCGGGTATGGAAAAAGTAAAAGGTGAGTAAACAGATTTTTTATTTTTGGGTGAACTGTCCCTTAAAGATTAAGGACAAGTTATGAGGTGTGGTTAAGCTTAAGTATTCCCAAAGGGTTGAAGGTGTAAACAATCATGATTGGGGAGAGGTTTAGCACAATGATTATTCTCAAGTGATTCTAAAAGGGTAAAAAGAGAGATTTGGTCAGGGTTAACAAGATATTATGCCAAGGGAAGATCTAAATGTTAGTTAAGGGTGGGATAGAGTTATAATAAAGGTATTGGTTAATATGTGCATAGGATTAAGTGTGCGATAGTGTCAAGATTTAGGGTTTATGTTTTTGAATAAATGTGGAGTACAGTTGAGTTTAAACACAGATGTATCATTAGTTTTAAAGGAACAGTTCACCCAAAAATGAAAATGTACTTATTATTTACACACCCTCAAATGGTTTCAGACTTTTATGGGTTTTGTTTTTCCTGTTGAACACAAAGGAAGTTTTTTTTAATTCCATTGTAGGAAAAAAGCTAACACTATGGAAGTCAATGGTTATAGGTTTTAACATTTTTCAAATGATCTTTTTTTGTTGAACAGAAATAAAAAGAAACTCAATCAGATTTTGTGACAAGTGAAGGGCAAATAAACAATGACAGAATGTAATAGTACACTAGTACTTTAAAGGTGGGACACTTTTAAGGTTGGAGTCAGCTTTAATGGTGCAGATAATTTTAGGGATCGGCTAAAAGTAGGGACATAGTTAAGTTATAGGGTAAGGGACAAAATCAAGGGGTATGTATATGTTTTCACAATTCATTTCAGATGTAATTAATTACAAAATGTGGATTGCAGCTGTAATTAGATACAGGTATTTTAAAATATAATTACATCTATTTACACAATGAGTGTATTGTATCAAATTATTAATTTGATTATTAGTACATAGTATTTAAAGACATAATATAAAGTGGGTTTCAATGAACAAATTATACGGGTATATGACAAGTCATGGAAAACAATGTTGGTTGTGTTTTGTAGTAGCCCCTAATTTTTATTTCGATCCCCCAACCCCCCTAGTCTCAGCTGTTCCAATGACACATCAATACACTTAAAGCTATATGACATGTCAATTATTGCAGAAAAAGCACACCAGCTATTCATTCATATGATCTAATTCGTACAATTTAGTATGATTTGCTCATCACCCAATGACTGTTGGCTTTAGGGCTGGGGTTGGGTGCCAAGTCTTTTTTTTAAAAACGTTCATTTTCATATGACTGAACTCATTGAATTAGCCACTAAACTGACAAAATGTAAAATAGCTACGTTTTCTTGTGAGATCAGGTTGGAATTGCACACATGGGTTTTTATAAGTTTTATAAGACTTTATTAGTGATTTCCAAGACGAGTGAACTGACTTCTGTCTTTAGAATGACTTCATGGTACTGTACGACTTTTCCTATCATGCTTTTCAGTATGAATATGAAATTAAGTTCATCAATTCATTTCATACCTAACAACGATTGCAAAAATGAAATGTGAAGCTAGTATCTTTCATATGTGAATGGTTGAGTTTTATTCAACCCTTATTACGTGCATTGTTTTTATAATGAATTAGAAGATAAGTTCAAAACAATTATTTCTTTCCATCTTAAACAGTCCTGACAGGGGTATAAGACACTGAGTATTTCTGAGCTGTGATCAAATAAATCTATTTTTACCAGAGTGTAACATCGAGTGTCTGTGTTTATTCATGCCAATATAAAATGATATAGGCATACAGTTTAAGTCAGAATTATTAGCCTCCTTTTTATTTAAATTTTTTTTACCGAATTATGTTTTACAGAGCAAGAAAATTTTCACAGTATGTCTGACATAAAAAAATTTCTTCTGGAGAAAGTCTTATTTGTTTTATTTCGGCTACAATAAAAGCAGTTTTTAATTTTTTAAAATCCATTTTAAGGTCAAAATTTTTAGCCTCGATAATCTACAGAACAAACCATCATTATACAATAACTCGCCTAATTACCCTAACCTGCCTAGTTAACCTAATTAACCTAGTTAACCCTTTTAATGTCACTTTAAGCTGTATAGAAGTGTCTTGAAAAATATATAGTAAAATATTATTTACTGTCCTCATGGCAAAGATAAAATACATCAGTTATTAGAAATTAGTTATTTAAACTATTATGTTTAGAAATGTGTAGAAAAAAATCTTCTTTCCAATAAACACAAATTGGGACAATTGGGACTTCAACTGTAGGTACTGTACACTCTCAGAAAAAGGTACACGGTGGTACAAATAATGTTCCTTGAGGAAAATTTTTGTACCTTTGTAAAAATTGTACTTTATATGGTACAGAAATGACCTCTTATGATACAGTTCTGTAAGGTACAGAACTGGAAAGGCAAAGAGATTTTATGAATAATTTCCATATTAAAACATGAATCATCATTTAAAAGTCTACGTTCAAAGAACTTCATAAACATTAATTATTACGTTCTATAATACAATAATACAAAACAACTAGTAAAACATAAAACTATAGGTATTGTAAACTAAACATTTAAGGCATTTTAAATAAATGTTTGGTAAGCAGTTTTGACACTGTTAAGGTACAAAGTGTCTTGTCACTGTAGTGGTACCTTCATGAATCAGATTTGTACCTTTGATGAAGGAACAATATTGTATCTGCAGGTTTTAAAAACCAAAGGTACATTTTGGTTTCCCATGGTACAAATCATGTCCTTTAAAGTACAAACTGGAATGGTACAAATTTGTTTCTTTGTCTTAAAGTACAATTCTGTCCCATAAAAAGGTACTGCCCCAGTGACAAGGGTGTTCCTTCTTTGGTACAACATTGTACCATTTCTTCTCAGAGTGTAGTGCAATATTGCAATGTGTATGCATGTATATATATATATATATATATATATATATATATATATATATATATATATATATATATATATATATATATATATATATATATATATATATATATATATATATATATATATATACACACACACACACACACACACATACAGTCGAAGTAAGAATAATTAGCCCCCTTTGAATTTTTTTTCCCAAATGATGTCTAACAAAGCAAGGAAATTTTCACAGTATGTCTGGTAATATTTTTTTCTTCTGGCGAAAGTCTTTTATGCTTTATTTAGGCTGAAATAAAAGCAGTTTTTAGTTTTTTATAAAACAATTTATGGTGAAAATTATTAGCCTTTTTAAGCTATATTTTACGCAGGGAGAACATGCAAACTCCACACAGAAATGCCAATCGACCCAGCCAGGGCTCGAACCAGCGACCTTCTTGCTGTGAGGCGATTGTGCTACCCACTGCACCACCGTGCTGCCAGTTATATAACCTAATTTATTTGCAAATTATATGTTTCGCTGTACATGTACTGATCTATAATGTATAGACCGTATTTTGATTTATTTTTTATTTATTTAAAAAATGTTTTTTATTTTTGATATTTATGTCTATAAGTTCTGATTTCACATTTCTTTCCCTCCTCACAAAGAAATGTACATATTACTACACATATTTGAATCATGTATGAATGGATTTCTTCCATCTATTTTTCAAATGCTCAAATAGTGACACCAGCACACATTATCACCTCCAGCTTCTCCAGTATTTTTCGCTTTGCTGAGCTGTTTTGTGGGGCTTTGGGATGCAGCATAGCCTTCAGCATTTGTTTTTAGGTCACTGGAGACCATTTTAAAGGTGGAGGTTTTTCCCTTGGGCTCCTAAAACACCTGCTGTCGCCTGAATCTTCGTCAGCATCATCATCATCAGAGTTACCATGGAGATCCAACAGAAATCAGAGCTTATAAACACTAAAATAATCATCTATTCTTAACTATTTTACATCCACTGCCTTTGCATGTAATAATTTGTATTTCATATACTGTAAAGTTAAACAACTGTAAAAGGCATGTGTTGACAAGTCTAAATAACTCATTGCTTCACAAGCGCAAACAGGATGGCATTTTACACTTGAGATCTAAAAAAAATGCCTGCCTTTCATTAGTCAAATGATTTTGTGTGATCAACAAGCAAGCAGTGATTTCCAGAATCTATTATCAGGAAATATTTAATTGGCAAACAAATTATCCTCGTTTTGTGATTAGCTTTCAGGGTATGCTAATTCCTAAGGGCGTACTCACACTATGTACATTTGACTTAAACCAGGCCAAAGCATGCTTGTCCCCCCTCCTGTCTCCTCCGACGGCATGCACTCACATTACATTTGGGCCTGGGCACGCTTACGTCATCGATGATGCACTGTTCAGTAGAGAAGTGCTCTCGCTCAGCACAGTGGAGATTTCTTCAGTTATATTGTTTTAGTCGTTTGGGATGCGGTGACACACAGTCAAATATTTCGCCGAACAGATCCGCCACTTTTGACGCTCATAAACAGTCATAAAGTCCTCATGCTGCAGGAATTAGGAGGTTTGCTGAAGGTCAGTGAATCAAATCACCACATAAATAATAACAAACTCAGGAAAAACAAGTACAGTCCAAAGTAAAAAAATATAGCAGTTTGCTTAAACACCTTAAATAAAGCAATGGAACAAATGTTCGCACGTAAAATATTACAATCTATTGGACACTTAAACATAAAAGCTCTTTTACCAATAGATTTTTTAAAACGAGGAACAAAAAATAAATCTGAACAGAATGTCTTACTTTAAAATTTAAGGAAAGAAATACAAAATATTGTTTTAAATAACAAGGATACTTAAAACATTTAAATATAAACTAAATCCAGTGAATATGTCATCTTGTGTGCAAAGATGGCCACTGCAGTAGATCATACATTACACAATGATGTGTATAAAAAAACAAGCCAGAACAAATCTGCAAAGTCTGTTATACGCCGTATAAGGAGAAGCAAGATCTAATTTTAATGCGGTCAATATCACAACAATCGGAAATATAAGTCAAAGAGCAAGTTTCTTGCAAACACTAAATGAAAAACAATGTCTAGATCGATGTAAGGTACTAATTCCAAGGTTGAGTTTACTCACAAAATGATTAATATGTGCTTTCAAGGAAAGTTCGGAATCAAGTCACACTCCAAGGTATTTAAGTGAAGTTCCTTTACAAACTCATTCCGAGAGGATCACATGCTTATGATCGCTTGTGGCCAGTCCTGCATTATTCAATTTATGATTCACAAGTCTGACGATTCCTAAGCCACTATAAATACCCTAAGTTCCATATAACAGCCGCCTTTATTTTGAAGAATCCAAAACCAAAACCAAAAATCATAATGAAAGACTTAGTTTTATTAAGCACTGGTTTATTATCTAAAAGCCATTTTTGTAAGAGATTAAAATCATACTGAAGGGACAATTGAATTTGTAAGATATCAGAATCTGACACATATATGACAGTATGATCAGCATAAAGTTACACATAAAGCATAAACACTAGACTTATTGAAGATTAACGGTAAATTATTAACATAAATAGAGAAAAGAAGTGGTTCTATTATTGAACCCTGAGGAACACCTCTTTCTTGAACCAAAAAAATTGAGTTAAACCCATTTAATACTACACATTGTTTTCTGTTATACAAATATGCGTTAAACCACATAATTGAATTTTCTCTCAGACCAATAGCACGAAGCTTGTCTAAAAGTAAATATGGATCAACTAAATTAAAAGCCTTGGACAAATCAAGAAAAATAGCACCTGTAGCGCAGTAATTGATTGCCGTTAACACTTTAAATTAAAGTCTAAACTGGTGCAACGACCAGTGTTTTCCTGCGTTTATTATCAAGCAAAATTTAATGGTGTTCAGATGGCCATAAAAGCAAAAGAAGCAAACTGTAAATGCGTTTTCCCGGCTGGGGGATTGTTGTTTGCACTGATACCCGCAGGCTGAGATGTGCAGAGCTGCTGTTGTTTGACGGCTGAGAAAAACACACACCTGACAATCCACAACATGAGTAAAACAACAATGCCTGATGCTGGGAGAAGAGGGAATAATGTTGAAAACTGTCCCATCATACTCTTTCATGTAAAAGGAGGTGGGTTGTTATCATTCTGGGACATATGTTTTTGTTTTTTTTGTTTTTCTGAAATGTCAGACAGATCTCATTAGAATTCATAAATATCTGTAATTAACATTGATTGATTCATTCATTCATTCATTCTCCTTCGGCGTAGTCCCTTTATTTATCAGGTCGCCAGAACAGTAAATGTAGCTTGTGTGGATGCTACTGCACTACTTGACTAAAAAAATAGCTTCGCTATTGAAAAGCTTTGTGGTTTATAAAGTATTATATGTGCTAAAAGGCTGGTTGTAGTAGCCGAATGCTTTCAACGGCATAGAGGCTTAACGTAAGTGGTACACATGGTGTGCCGTAAACAAACTGGAAAACCAATCAAAAGCATCAGAATAGCACTGCTTTAATAAATGGCCTTAGCAGAAGGCATAGTGCATCAAAAAACAGGCAAAGCAACAGATTAATATTATTCAACATATCCCAGAGTTTTAAAATTTTTTTTTAGATGTAACCCCATTTGTAATCTTTAACATTTTCATAAGTAACTGTAATTTATTTACACAGTTTTTCTCAATAACTGTAATGAATACTGTTACATTTATTTTGCATGTAAATTACGTAACGCCGTTACATGTAACTAGTTACTCCCCAACACTGTTCATCTGTTCATAGCATATAAGTAAGAAAATGCAGGATATATAGACTATAAATTAATTCAATGCTACCCTAAAGAGTCATAACTTATGTTTAAATGTATATTGTGTTAGTTTAATGTGTACACTCTTAGCCTGGATTTCATGTATAATTATACAGTTTCACAACAAGCGTTTTTTTTTTTTTTTTTTTTTACACAACACATTCAAAGCTGACGCCGTTTCATTTGTTAGCCCCTGCCTGCACGGTTGACATGGAAATGGCGCCAAGTCTGAACTCTCATGAGGCAATTACACAGCCCATTTTCAGCAATGTATTGTTATCACTGATTATTTACGATCATAGAGCATACTTTAAACAGTCCATGATATTTTAAGCTTTTGATACATTTTGGCCTCTAGCTGAGGGTACACACTGTCCTGTTCAACACATTCTAGGTTGGTCACATACAGTATGCTGTGGTTGCAATGGAACAGACAGGACGTGAGGACAATCATCAATTATTTTGGTAAGTGAATTTAAACAAGCTTTTAAATTTGTTTAATTTTAATAAAGCCATTGTTTGAATAGAATAAGCTGAATGAAAGTTTAATGCAATTACAAGTAGATACATTCTGACAATAAATTTGTTTTATTTTGTTTCAGATGACAGGAAGGTGTGCATTAGAAATGTAAGTATTGTACTTTTAACTGTGAAAAAAAGATTCCAGACTGACAAATGGAAACAATTTTTTTTAAAATGTATTGCCTTAAAAGAGCACTTTTACATTCACACCAATCTTGCTCAACTAACAAGTGCAGATACACCAGTTAAGTTTAGCTGTCTGTCATGTGGCTTTGCTGAGTATTGTTCTGAGGCTTATTACTTAATGCACTTGCAAGCTTTACATTTAAAAGTAAATCATAAAGTCATGTGCTCTTAAAAAGATTGTAACTTTCAAAGCACACAAGAGTAAAATACCCAAGGAACACGACTGTTTTGTCATGTTAATAAACTCTTTTTATTTTTTTAGGTTTATTTCAACTACAATCAAGTGGTGGGCACAAATCTCACAAAGAGCGTCCATAATGCTCTTAAAATTACTCTCCAAATTTGATGTGCATCTTCAGGAAAAAGAACCTTGCTGGTTAGCTTTTGGCTAAGATCTTACATCAGACAAAGGTGAGTTTTTTGTCTACATGAGTCTGCCTATTGCCTATTTTCATCATCTTTTCATCTCTTTTATTCTGGATTTTTTTCTGCTTTAAGCACGGAGTAATTTAACTAGGATCATATTTGCATTCTTTTGTCTTTCATCAATAG
Source organism: Danio aesculapii (assembly GCF_903798145.1). Classification (NCBI taxonomy): domain Eukaryota; kingdom Metazoa; phylum Chordata; class Actinopteri; order Cypriniformes; family Danionidae; genus Danio; species Danio aesculapii. The sequence continues at coordinate 54,751,240 of NC_079437.1, read as the reverse complement.
GGTGTCTCTCATGAGGACCCATACTATGAAGTTTCCCTAGGAATCATCTGCATCGATTAAAAAAAAGTCCACAGCTTAACCCATCCAGAGTGTTCATCATCTTTCATCATTCATATAGACCTGCCTCAAGCCTTCTGTCATCTTGTCTGACTCATTTATCCCCTTGCTGTTAACATCTTGCTGTTACAGTATAAAGGTCAACTTACAGTTACAGGATTTTATAATAATTTTAATCATTATTTATTTCGCATTGTATTGTGAAAAAAGGCCCAAAATTTGTTCAGTACATATACTTGTGTTACAATGGTAAAAATTGATTCTGTGAAAGTATATATGAACAAATTTTCACTTGTATGTAAACACAGTATACACTCTGTTCTACAATATGTTCATGTTTTAAAATGGGAATTCTGCCATCTTTTACTCATCCTTCACTTGTTCTAAACTTTCATCCTTCTGTTAAACACAAACAAAGATATTTTGTAAAAAGCTAGAAATCTGTAACCATTGACTTCCATAGTATTTGTTTTTGCTACTATGGAAAACAGTGGTTACAGATTTTCCAAATATCTTCTTCTGTGCTCAACAGGAAAAAGAACCACTTAACTTGAGGGTGAGTAAATTTCCATTTTTGGGTGAACTATTGCTTCAAGTCCAGATGTAAAACAAGCTTTTTCTTGGGGGCATTAACAACATGTTTTGTGAGTTTTAAGCATTTAAATCTGGGGTTAGTGTTATTAGCTCTTGTTTGAGTTGATGCACTTGAGAGAAAAGTAAGCAAACTGCTTTTTAAGTTGTATTGCACAGCATTTGCATTGTTTTGTTGTATTCTGAAAGGAAATTTGAATAAAAACAACCCTGTGTATTACTTTTGTGTGTATTTTAATGCACTTATAAAGATAAGTGGAGTAAATTGACACCAATTAAAAGCATTAAGTCTATTCAACTTATAATGCATATTAGAACAACTCATATTTTTTTAAGTAGAGCTCACTCAAGTTTTTTAAGTATACATTACTTAAATGTTTTAGGGCAACCATTCATTCATTCATTCATTGATTTTCTTTTCAGCTTAGTCCCTTTATTAATCTGGGGTTGCCAAAGCGGAATGAACCGCCAACTTATCCAGCATTTGTTTTATGCAGCGGATGCCCTTCCAGCTGCAACCCATCACTGGGAAACACATACACACACATACACTACGGACCTATTCACACACACATACACTACGGACAATTTAGCATACCCAATTCACCTGTACCACATGTCTTTGGACTGTGGGGGAAACCGGAGCACCCAGAAAAAACCCACACAGGGAGAACATGCAAACCACACACAGAAACGCCAACTGACCCAGCCGAGGCTCAAACCAGCGACCTTCTTGCTGTGAGGCGACAGCACTACCTACTGCGCCACTGCGTCGCTAGGGCAACCAGTTTCCTCTTATTTTTAACTAAACTCGACTTATCCGGGCTTAGAGTGTAGATTGTGAAATTTGCCACAAGTTTGTAATAAGGTGACAAGCACATAAAAACTTCATTACAAAAAATTTAAGGTGAAAAAATAATTATTAAAAAAAACTCTAAAACAATCACCTTGGGTTTCGAAAAATAGTGGCAAATGATAAATATTTGTAAATAATAGTGGCTAATAATAAAAATGGCAATTAATGAGTATTTTGAGGTTGCAAATAGTCTTTTAATTTGTCATCAAATGATTCTTGTAAATATGCCATAAATATACTTTTTGGTATATGAACTTTTACACTGAATGACATTTTAGTGGCCGTAATCTGTAAATTATGTTAAAACAAAACATAAACTAATAGCATTACAAATAAACCATATATATATATATATATATATATATATATATATATATATATATATATATATATATATATATATATATATATATATATATATATATATATATATATATATATATATATATATACAGACATTAAAGTGAAATATGTTTAATAATGTTTAAGGGGGGGAGGATGAGAGAAATGTACACTGTAAAAAAAATTACAGTAAATAACAAAAAGTCATGAAAACAAATGCTGTTACTGTATTTTAACTAATATTAATCAGTTAATCAGATTGCAACTATTTTTTGTTATAGTTGCAATCTTTTGTTTTGTTACTTGATATTTTTAGTCAGTTTGACTAATGTAAGTTGATATGACTATACAAGTTTTTTTGATTTAACAATAAAATATTTTTTACATGGTATACAAAATATGTATAAAAGTACAACAGTTACTTTATCTTATTACTATGGACCTCTGATTCTGTACCTTTATTTCTGAGAGTGTACAAAATCTATATAATGATGGCATGTGCACTAAGAATTTACTCAGAGATTACTGGACCCCGGAGACAGCCACCTGTTCCTATAGACAGACAAAAACTTTGGTTAAGTCCTCTTTGGTCGACTAAGGAGTCTATAAACTGGCTTTGTCCATGGTTAACTTAAAGACAACTAGAGCACACTATGGAAAAAAAAAATATTCTCACATACATTAATCACAGTTTAAATACAATATGCAGTTGCAAATATACATTCGAAGTCAAAATAATTAGCCCTCCTGTGATTTTTCCCAAATTATGTTTAACAGAGGGAGGAGTTTTTCACAGTATTTCCTGTACATTTTTTTTTTCTGGAGAAAGTCATATTATTTTATTTTGGCTAGAATAATATGTTTAAAAAAGTATATATATATATATATATATATATATATATATATATATATATATATATATATATATATATATATATATATATTAATAAATGAAAAACATTTTAAGGTCAATATTATTAGCCCTGTTTACAGAAAAAACTACTATACAATGACTTGCCTAAAAACCCTAACTTGCCTAGTTACACAAATTAACCTAGTTAAGCCTTTAAATTGCACTTTAAGCTGAATAAAAATGTCTTGAAAAATATCTAGTAAAATATTATTTACTGTCATCATGGCAAAGATAAAATAAATCAGTCATTAGAAATGAGTTGTCAAAACTATCATGTTCAGAAATGTTGATGAAACGTTTTATTCTCTCCATTCAACAGAAATGTGGGAAAAATAAAATTCTAATTTATCAAAAGGGCTAATAAATCTAACTTTAACTATATGCAGTATAGTGGTTAAAAGAGTACAGAAAGTTTTGACTGAAGTATATAAATTGCTAAAGATATGATTCACGAGTACTGAAACAAGTGCTAAAAAATTTAATTTACTTTTTTACATACACAGTCATACACAATATGGTATGCAGTGACATGTTTATACCTTCCATGACCTTAAAAAAACAACAAAAAATTATTTTGTATAATGAGAAATAAAAACACAGATAATTGTATATATAGAAATATAAGTTGGACATTGGAAAAATAAGATCAAATCTAAAATATTTACAACTTTAGATATGAAGAATATAGCTATAGAAATGAAAATACAAAAATATAAATAATTATAAATAAATAAATTTAAAACAATTAGCTTAACAAACAAATGTAGAAAGATTAGAAGTGTCTTTAATAAAGTGCCTGTTGCACAGAGAGGAAAGATTGTATCCTGCAGGTGGTTTGTCAAGTCCATTCACCAACATGGAGGACGCTCAACATAATGTATGCATTTAAATGGACAAAATAAAACAAACCAATAAAATAATGAGGACAATAATGTAAAACATATATATTTGACACTTTCAGTGTTTCGATGTTCAATTTTTTTAATTAAAGTCAGGTCAACATTATTTTCATTATTATTAGGTTCAAAATTGTATTAATTTCAATATAGCAAAGTTTTCATCAGATTCACAAATAGTAAGACAAACTCTACCGTTGTGTGACACCGTTTCTAAATTTAAGCACAACAACTTATTCTCAGAAACTCTGTATATGTTCAATTAAAATTTAGAAATGAGCTTTAGTGCTGACATATTAAAGATGAAGACCTTATACTGTAAATCCCCATTATTAACTTTGGAAACAAATTAAAACTTGGCACTATAAGGCTTGGTAATGAGCATACGACATGGTATTCTTCACAAAGTTTAAATCCCTTTTGTTTTAGAGCCCTTTAAACTCCTCAAGCCCTTGTATGCTGGGTAAAGCACTTGACTTTCCTAATACCAGCCATGCCAGAGTTGAGGCTTTAGCAAATAAGATTAGTGAATTTTACATATGGTTCTCAACATGGGCTGTAATCCGAGTTTGAGGGTAGGATGGATTTCACCATTATAAAAAAAAATCTTCATTGCTGACCGAATAGGCTTTATATAAATACAGTATTACTAAACCAAGAAAAAAGGACAGATATGCTCAATTCATTATTAATCTGTGTATGGGGAAAAGATAAGATGTTAAATTTTTTGAAGTCCACATTAAATTAAACTTACAGAAGGGATACTGTAAACACAGATAACAAACAGACTAAATAAAGGTCAAAATACCTCCCATCAGTAACAGAAAATTTGAAAGTGTTTTCTAATTTTAAACAGTGTTCTTCATCATTTAAATTTATATTCCATATAGAAAAAGGATACATGAGAATATATGTAAAAAACATATATGACATACATGATCGTATTTGAATTTTACATTTATCAATTATGTCTTATATGCAACATATTTTGCAAATTGTATATAAACATATTGCAAAATGGCTGTTTATTGTTTTCAACCATTGGAATTGCAAATATATATACATATATGTTCAAATATATTAGATATAATAATATATGGGCGTCACAGTGGCGCAGTGGGTAGCATGATCAACTCACAGCAAGAAGGGTGCTGGTTTGAGCCTCGACTCTGTATGGATTTCTGTATAGAGTTTGCATGTTTTCCCTGTGTTCCCTCTGGTTTCCCCCACAGTCCAAAGACATGTGCTATAGGTAAATTGGTTAAGCTAGTGGATGTGATTGAATGAGTGTGTATGGGTGTTTCCCAGTGATGGGTTGCAGCTGGAAGGGCATTCGCTGCGTAAAAACAGATGCTGAATAAGTTGGCGGTTCATTCCGCTGTGGCGACCCCAGATTAATAAAGGGATTAAGCCGAAAAGAAAATGAATGAATGAATAAAAATATATGTTCATGTTTGTTCATAGTTGGCAGTACAGTATATGAATACAAATATAAAATTCTAGCAAATTTCATTGAACATATGTACATATTTGCAATTCCAATGGTTGAAAATATATAGTATATTTGCAAGCAGCCATTATTCATTCATTCATTCATTCATTTTCTTTTCAACTTAGTCCCTTTATTGATCTGGGGTTGCAACAGTGGAATGAACCGCCAACTTATCCAGCATATGTTTTACGCAGCGGATGCCTTTCTAGTTGCAACTCATGACTGGAAAATATCCATACACACACATACACTACTGACAATTTAGCTTACACAATTCACCTATACTGCATGTCTTTGGACTTGTGGGGGAAACCAGAGCACCCTAATTAAACTCACGCTAACGCAGGGAGAACATGCAACATATGTGTGTATGTGTGTTTCCCAGTGATGAGTTGCAGCTGGAAGAGCATCCGCTGTGTAAAACATATGCTGGATAAGTTGGTGGTTCATTCTGCTGTAACATTTTAGTGGGTGTATTCTGTAAATAATAGTAAAACAAAACAACAAAGCATAAACAAACTATTATTATTAAAATAAAATATATTACTATAACACAAAAATAAAGTGTATTCACCAAATGTAAAGTGTAAACAATGCAACACATTTGAAAACATACATGCTAAAAGCTTATCTTTCAGAGAAACATTCGTTTGATAAGCATCAACCCCTTTGACATGTGGTTTAATTGTCATTTAATTGCTTCCTTTCCTCAGCAAAAAGATGTGCCAATGCATATTTACATCTGAAAACTTCAAATTAGGTTCCCTGCAGTGATTGTGCCATCTTTACATGGAGAAAGATGAAGCATTCCTGAGCTCCTGCGGAAAAAAAAAAAAAAATCACAACAAGCCTCATTTACTAAAGATGGGAAATCAGTATTCCCACATTAGCAGCAGATGGTAATATTTATCCCCTGCTGGCTTTGGGCCTAAAATAAGCCTGATCTCTGTTCAAGAGGACAAAAAGAGATAAAGATCCTCTATTTCCCCTGGAGTCCTGTAACCTTGACCCATGTCATCCTCATAATCACAGTAATGGGTCATGAAGACCCCTCTGGGATTAGAGAGACCCTCCGTTGTCTGTCCTTGTCATCCTGTACCACCTACAACCCAAGAACAGTGTAAGCTTTGCTTCAAACCTCCAGGAAGCTGTAAATGTAAAGGACCCTGCCGTATGTCTGAGGTGCTGTGGGTCAAGCTTGGCTATAAGTGATAAGGATGGTTATATTGGCCAATCTTCTATTTTGTTTTCTCGTGCTTATTCTGTCTCTTCAAAGTCACCATAAATTAAGAGTCAGCCACAACTGCCCTATATATATATATAGGTTCACTTGAAATAGGTGCTTCAATCTATTTTTTTGTGAAACCGCTAAAACATAATTCCCCATATGTTTGTCTGCAGTTTCTAGATAAAACCCACACAATGGGGCAGTATGACAGCAAAAACATTTGTTCCTTTTCACACTAATGATATTTTCAGGGAAAAATAAAGGATCGCATTAGGCAGTTCTTTGTACAAGACAAAATAAATACCACAAACATACTCAAATATTTTGTAACAGATGAGCTATACCTCCTAACAAAATGATGGATTGTTTTTGTAGTATTTAGGAATGTTAGCAAACAACAATAGCATAATATACCACAATAGCAAAAACAATATTAGATACAGTATATAAACATCTGCTTCTGAAATGATATCAGTTTAAAAACAATATCAATATCAAAGATATGTCTCAGCTGATAACAAACAATCAATTGAATAATTGACACACAACTGATTTACGTTGGGTAAACTGGGTTAAGAAAAGAAGGTGATTGGGTCAATTAAAACACTATTGGTTGGATTCAGGGAAGGGGGTGGGTGGGGATATCGGTCAGTCGGTTGGTCAGTCAGTCAGTCGACAGCGGTCTCTGGTGGATTTACATGAGAACAGCAGGCATGAATGGCACTCGCAAGAGAAATTTGAGATCTGACAAAACATACACAGCGGCCTCTGGTGGATTCGCGAACACAAAAACAGCAATATATATATATATATATATATATATATATATATATATATATATATATATATATATATAGGAGAATGTATCAATAATGAAGCTGGGTCACCTACATCCTAGAATATACTGAATATGTTCCACAAGCTAAAATTATTTTTATGTTTTGACAAAAGCGCTATAGAAAAAAAGATGACTTGATTGGACAGCAAACTTTGTTCACTTTTTATCAACATCTGGTGGAAATTATTTTCAAAGATTTTATGAAAAAAAAAATTCCCATTTCCCAGTTGGGTGGATGTAACTATGGCCTTTCACATATGGTATTCAGATAACACAGGTAATACGTGTCTTGAAAGCACAGGAACGTACTTTACTGTTCGTTTGACTGCAGTTTCTAGGTAAAATGAACACTACCTGCCAGTATGACGCCAACACATTTTACACCTTTTCACACTACTGATACTTACAAGCATATACTATTGAGGAATAAAGGATCATTTTGTGCCATTCTTTGCACAACACCAAATAAATACCACAAAACATTTTAAATGTGTCTATCATTTGTAGACATATTTACATCCTCGTCTGCTTATCTCCATATCCAAGACTTTTCTGCCATGGTCAGTTTTCCCGGTAACTTACATTGTACAGTTCGAGTCTGTGTCCGGTTAATGACAATTCTAGAAAACATGTCAAAGCAATGTGAAATTGTGTTAAAACTATTCAGCAATTTCACACTTTGCAAAAAAAAAAAATGTGTTAATGTTGTTGCTTTCATCAGTCAAATCCACAACACTAAATGGTGTGAAATGGTTTCAAATATTTCGATTTTCTCCACTTTAGACTACTTCCAGACCACATTTCCAAAAACACATTTAATCAGATTGCTTTGGCCAAAAAAATAAAGCTACCCATGAAATAAAAAAACAGAGGTCCACCTTTAGTTGTTTTCATAAATCACTAGAAAGGCCAACAATGAATTGAATTAAAAACTGTATACTATCTTCCAGTGCATTGTCGGTTCTGAAGTGTATATGTTGTGTTTCTGTGGAGACTCTTCTGTTCTGCTTGGAATACTGGAGTCCTGATTCGTTACAGAGCTACTTTACAGAATTCCACGTTTCCCTGGTTTCTTGCCTGGGCATGTCATTCCCTGTCAGCTCGGCAACGCTCTCTTTATTTGTCACACTTTTGAAGAGAGATCTGAAAGAGTTTCCCCTTCTCAGCTGCACGATTGTCTCTGACAGAGGTGGGCAGAATGAAGACTCAGAAAGGTGGAGGTGTCTCTGTTTTCAATAAGGTGCAGAGCAGATGCAGTATGTGAACTATTCTCTTCCTTTAAGAGTCAGAATAATTTCAACACATTCTCATACATTGTTTTTGTCATAATTTACAGAAGACCCTCACTAAAATTTATTCCAGTGGTTTATATACCAAAATATTTATTATAATTTATACATTTATTTATTCTATTTACATTTTCAGGGGTGGCATTGTGGCGCAGTGGGTAGTGCTGTCGCCTCACAGCAAGAAGGTCTCTGGTTTGCGCCCCAGCTGGGTCAGTTGGCATTTCTGTGTGGAGTTTACATGATCTCCCTGTGTTCACGTGGGTTTCCTCCGGTTTCACCCACAAGTCCAAAGACATGCAATATAGGTGAATAGGGTAAGCTAAATTTATTCATCGTGTATGTCCTGGTCCTCCAGGTTGGGGGTTGAGTGTTGGGCGACCCACCTCATAAAGATTAGATGTTAAGAAACACCAACATGGTGTGGCTAAATATCATCTTCGATATAAACGGCACTGGGAGTAAGTATTTACATTTTTTATGAAGTATTCAATATGCATTGTATCAGTCTTGCATTCACTTAACTAAATTTGAACAACATACCATGGTTTTCTGATTAATCTGCACAAAGAAAACTTGCATGTGGAAATTACTTTTGAAATAAAAACTATTTCTATTTTTAGACACTATAGCCTGCTTAAAAAATACAAAACGCTAAACTTTTTTTTTAAAAATCTATGTTGAACCTAATCTTTCTTAAACACAAATGTGTTATTGACAATGTACATATATAAAACACATATAAAAATATATATTTGAATCGGATTGCAATGTTTAGAGTATACGTCAAGGCCCATTCTGAAAATGCATTCTATATACATTTCTGGAGAGCGTCTCAGGAGATACGGTTTTTGCAGTTTTTGTTATTGCGAATCCACCAGAGGCCGCTGTGTACATTTTTTTGAGATCTCAAATTCCTCTCTCGAGTGCCATTCGCACATGCTGTTCTCACATAAATCCACCAGAGGCTGCTGTTGACTGACTGACTGACTGACTGCCTGAATGATTGACTGACCCACCCTCCTCCTTCCCTAAACCCAACGTCTCAAGTCCGTCAACGTACATGGTGAGGTACTGGATTAACTGGTAACAGCAGGATGGCCATCCATACGGCAGGTAAGCGATCAGCTGGTAATCGCAAAAAGGAATAGTGTCATACCGTTCCATAGCATTCATTTTAAAGTCTAAATGCAGCCATACGTACTTCTGGCTACATAATTTGCGAGATTCAGAAATGTTTATAGTGCTACATTTTCCGAATGAGCCTATGTAGGTATATGTAAACAGATCTGCATTCCGATGCAATTCATGCAGACTGATGAAATTTGGTGCATGTAAACAGCTGTATTGAATTTCACACAGTTCTGCTTCTGTGGTAAGTCTACCTGAGATCACACCACATCTGGAAAGACTCTGACAATATTTCAATCTGTTTTTCTGTACTGTTATTTCATGTGTAGGTTGTGTCTCTACACACAAATGCAAACACCTCTATCTCAACAACAAATAACATAAGTCAGCAGTAGGGATATGATTCTTTAACATGCATTGTTTGCTGTAATTTTGTCTCTCAATCATATCTGCACCAGCATAACATCTAACACGGCTTTAATGTTCCTGACATGGGGAATAATGAAAAGGCAGATGGCGTCTTTCTCATCCTTTCACACAGCACAGAAAACAACAAGAAGATGATAGTATCATCAATCAAGCAACCGCTGCTGCCTGATTCTTACATAAAACCTACAAAAGAACAAAGGCAGATTTGACAGATGAAGAATGCATCCTGCTTTACATATATGTTGCTATTTTACGGTCAACTAAAACATCTAGACATACTATCAGTACAAACTGCAAGAATCCTGCATGAGCATACCTAAATATGATTGATTGATTGATTGATTGATTGATTGATTGATTGTGTGTTTACACTAAAGCTGCGATCACACTGGACTTTGCTACCTATAGACTTCCATTCATACGCACACGAATTCGTCAGACCGAGAACGCAAGCTCGTGGATCAAGTTTCGCAGATCACTGCGTTGGAAAGTTCAAGCTTGGTGAACTCTGACCTGCGAAATTGCACCAAGATTAAAAAATGACCTCTCTGGACAGAAATTTAAAACATGGACCAATCGCTCGCTTTTTTTAATGTCTAATCATCTTGTTTAATCCCGCCTCTTTTACAGAATTTCGCACGCACACACTTTAGGGTGACTGTGGCATAACACTGTTTAAAACTATACATAGGAAAGGCTATGCATACCAACTAATTATCGATGCACTACTCTTCTCTAAAGCCACAAGTGGAACGTTTGAAGAAGAGCTGGCATTTTACCCATGTAGTTGACGTTTTGTCTATAAAGGTTATAAAAAAAATCTCATTTTGCTTGAAGTTGAAATTTTTGCCCTAATAATATGTCAAATTGTACAATTAATATAAAATAAAACATTATTTTAATGCCATAATAGCAAGAGTTAAAGAAGCTGCTGTTACTCTCAAAACAAATATGTTACACAACCAGGAAGTCTGTGATCATTTCTGTTGTGATCTGTGCTAATGACAGCAACACGTTTCTGCACTTGCTAGTGTTGTGAGATGTATTTGCATGAATTCGTGTTCATGTGTGTTGTCAAAGTGATGAAGATATTTTCTCAGTTAAGTGTTTTCTATTTGCATGTTTTTTTAATGCAGTGCATTTAAGCTCATTAAGATAATTTTAAGCAGACTATCTATTCAGGAGTATATCTCTGGTCATCTTCTGACTGGGGCTTCAGTACTTTCTGTCTATCAAGTGGTGTCATTTCCACTTTATAATCTATTAAATAATTCAAACCTCAGTTTCTCAGTGAAATGTCATTCAGCACTGTATATGCTGAAGAAAAAGTATGGATTGAGTGAAAAGGTCTAGTTTGCTTTGAGTATGACAACGGAGGGTTTGTGCTGTATATGTGTGTGAGAGAGAGGTACAACACCTGATAGGTGTTTTGCTATCAGAAAGATACAACATTTGTATTTTCCTTACGTAACGGCTGTAAATGGTGTTCTTATATTCCACAAAAATTAATTCATGATTTTTTTTCTGAAACCAGGACGGCGCTTCATTCTGCTGTGCAATTCCCAGATTAATAAAGGGACTAAGCTGAAAAAAAATGAATGAAACCTGGACCCTATAATTTTTCCAGTGTTTTGGGTCATGTCCGCACTATTATATTTTCATTTTAAAACTAATACTTTTCTCTCAGTTTTGGCCTTCAGTCCACAATGAGAAAGTGTTTATAGGAAACAAAAACGTATCTTTTTGAAAAAACACAGTTGACCACGACAATGGGGTTCGAGTCTGGTAAAGAACGGTTTCAGAAAGAAGGTGAGACAAAAATAAAAGGTAAAAATTTAAATCAACTAGTAAATAACAGGGTGAGAGTGTGGTCAAATATAACATGGTAAAAATCAGGCTGCCATGAGGGCTTTTCTTTTTCTGGATTGCTTTTAAAAACACTGTCGGTTTAGTTTAGGGAAGGTGGTGGGTGGGGGGATTGGTGCTTTTGAAAACAATATTGGTTGGATTTAGGGAAGGAGGCGGGTGGGTCAGTTGATCAGTCAGTCAGTCATTCAGTCAGTTGACAGCACCCTTTGTTGGATTTCAAGAAAAAAGCAGGCACGAATGCCACTCGCGAGAGAAGTTTGAGATCTCAAAAAATATACACAGCAGCCTCCGGTGGATTTGCGAAAACAAAAACTGCAAAAAAAAAAAAAAAACACCTCCTGGGACGTATTTGGCACTCTCAAGAAATGTAGATAGCGGTATGTTCTCAGAATGAGCCTGGGTTGCATGAATTATCCACTTCTGTTTATCAGTTAAATAAATCCATCATCTGGCATTTAACCATCCGCCCTCCACTTTTATTTTAGAATCTCCAGTTTGAATGCACTACAATATTTATACCGCGAAATAGTGCACACTGTTAAAAAAAAAAAAAAAAAAAAAGAGAATGTCATGACCAGGGGTTAATTTTTTTTGCCGGAACAAGCTGGATTTGGATCCTGCTCCTCTGAAATCTGATCCAGCACCTCATTTTACCGACACCCCTTCTCACACGCACCCCCACCCCACCCCTCTTTGTCTTGCACTTTCTTCCATGACTCCCTAACTTGCCGGATCCGTTACCCTAATCTGTTCTGAGACCTCACAATTTACAAATTAAGCACTGGTCATGACAACATATTTTTGTTACTATAATTTTAATCAGTTAATCAGGTTTCAAATAATTATTTGTATTTATACAAAGTTTAACTTCATATGAATCAGTTTGAATGATGTAGGTGGAGATAACTAGAAAAGTTCAGATGATTCAAGCTCAATTTTCAGCAATCATTTTTAGTGTAGTGCATAAATATGATTTGGGAGGTGACTTATCTAAAAAACCAGCCTTATCTTATGAGGAAACGTACCTATTTTACATTTTATCAGTTTAGTGGGTAATTCGTATGATTTTAAAAAGGAGGCGTGGCACCTAAGCCCGCCCCTAAACCCAACCGCCATTGTGGATAAGCTAGTCATACTAATTGTGTGAATGAGATCGTGCGAATTCATACAAATTTGCCATTAAATCAAAAAGTTACGAATTGCTGTGAGATCGTGTTGAATAAAACACATGCAGGATCTGCATCTCTCTCATCTTGAATTTGTAAATATTTGTGCCGTTAAAATGCATACATATAACATTAAACTAATTTGATCATGCTACTCTTTCTTTGAAATATTGTCTATAAAATATAAATGTTGTGCTTATTGGCATGATGCTACATTAGGCATTATATACATTATAACAACTAAAATCCAGTATGTGTGTGTGTGTGTGTACTGATTTTGGGGATTTACAGTTTCTTTATATAATAACATGAGTATGACAGAGTGGTTTAAGAGGTGATGCCTAATGTCCTTGTAATTGAAAATGCTTAAAAATCTTACTTATTGCTATCTTTTGACATTTGAATTTTGCTACAGATTTCCTGTTAAGGGTTGAATTCAGGGGTAAGGCCATACAATATGCAGTTTATACAGGATAAAACATTACGCCTATGGAGAGTTCCTCTAAACCACCAATACCAACATATCGCTCTCTGTGTGTGCGTGCAGTTATATGTGCATGCATTTATGTGTGTGTGTGTGTGTGGCTTTCAGATCTTAAGCAATTGTGATAGTTGATGAATTACTTTATGGAAATTTGAAATCTTCTGGTAAAAATCTGGACATTCATTCCTTCTCTCAAAGTTGCACCCATCTGCCAAAGTAAACCCTCCGTGAGCCCAGGCCTTCAGCTCTGTTGTCTGAGGCCGTGCTGTTTTCTGAACTTTCTACATAAAAAATCCAGTGTGGTTTAATGGCATATAATAGAGTATTTCTAATTTGTCACAAGACCTGGGAAATGGTACAGCACGTAATTATGATATTTCACTAACTGTTCATGTTGGATTTATTATTTGCAGCTATTTCCTGTATAGCAGCTTTTGGATTATCATCAACAATTTACCAAGGGTGTTTCCAGAGACCCTCATATATGAATTCATCTGAAGATCATTCATTAAAGAAGTAGTTTCACCCAAAATTGTGTCATCATTTACTCACCCTTGACTTGTTCCAAACCAGAGTGAGTATTTTTTTCTCTATGTTGAACACAATAGGAGATATTTTGAAGAATGTTGGAAATCTGTAAACATCATTTATTTCCTACTATGGATGTCAATGATTAAATTCAGTTACAAATGACTTGAATTGAATTATTAAGAAAAATAATGGCAAAGTTATAAACATGTTGTATATGCAATTATATGGATCAAATATTGGTAACACTTTACAATAACAGTACATGAACGATGATGTATTAACATGTAAACTAAGCATTACTTTATAATGGACTGATGGTGAGTTAATGCATGTGCTAATCATGAACTAACTACAACATATGTTCATGTGTGAACAATGGCTACCTTAAATATTTGTTTAATACATGCTGTTAATTAATGTATTAAGTACCACATTAGTTCATGCTCAATTTAACCATCATGAACTCATGATATGTTAATATATAATTATATCATGACTTTACTTGGAGGGGCACATACTTATTAACCCATTCTTAACTACTCATGAACTCCGTGTGCACATTTGTCTAGTACACTTACACTGAATAACAAAATAAAAGTGTTCAGTCAATGTTAACATGAACAGTTTAAACACAAGAGTTGATGAGTAATTAAGGTTATTGATGTGCCCCTCCAAGTAAAGTCATGACATAATTATACATTAACAGCTCATGAGTTCATGTTGGTTACATTTATCTTAAACTTAATCTGCATTAATACATTAATTAACAACATGTATTAACAAGTAATTAAGGTCGCCATTATCTACTCATGAACTCTTGTGACTCATGTTGTAGTTAAAGCTAGTTGGCGATTAGCGCATGCATTAACTCATCATTGATTCATAATAGGGTAATGTTTAGTTTACATATTAATGCATCATAATTCATGTACTGTTACTGTAAAATGTTACCAAAACATATAATATTACCACAAATGACAATTATTTTTATTGCCAATCTCTTTCTAAAAATTTATGGAAAATAACTAAATATAACAAAAATGGGATAATGACATTGAGTGAATGCTTTAGGCACAAATATTTTAACTTCAAATCATCTGAATCGCAGCGTCAGCGCATTCAGAAATAGCAGTTTGTTTGCAAAAGCCTCTAAAGGTCACTTGCCTTTCACAGCAAAAGCCACTAAGTCCAGAGAACCAATCAGAAGTCGCGAATCGAATAATGTGTTCAATGTAACGACGCGCTGATAAGCCGGCTTTATGAGAAGACTGTTTTATTCCGCTTTCGATTTTAAAAGACAGAGTTTGAAGAATTGGATGAGGCTGTCCGACTGTCAGTGAACGGCAAATGAAAACGCCCCTAGCTCAAAACTATGTGCATTATAAGAAAAAGAAAACACACTGTACAGTCACAATCATTCATAACATGTTTTTATGCTACTTTGAATGAGTCTGATTTACTATACATTAAACATAAACTTCACTTAATGAAAGACAAAGTCAAGATGCTGTTCTTTTATCCCACATGGATGCTATGAGGATAAACAAGAGATGAAAAAGAGACCTTGAGTATGGTGAGAATGAATGAATGAATAAGAGCTTCTAAAAGTATCTGAAAGACATCCCCTTTTTGCCCAGTAGACCTTGTGTTTTATTTGCAAATGTAAGGTATTTTTTAAAAGATAAATATTATGTATAAAACTACACATTATTTGTATTACTTTATATTACCTACGCCTGTTAAGCTTTTTATATTAATGGACAATGCACAGATATTGATGTTTCACAAGGTTTTCACACTACATTATTTGAATCCAAGAGGCTTAGTTTACAATGTTTACATTTCTCTACAATAAATCTAAATCCCAAATATCAGAAATGACAACAGATTGTTAAGATTTAATTAATGTCAATTTTAATGTTATTGATTAATGCACTTACCTGACAAATTTCATTCATTCATTTTACTTCTGCTTTGTGCCTGGTTTATCAGGGGTTACCACAGCAGAATAAACCGCCACTTACTTGATAGATTTATGTATTTTTAATTGTAGGTGTTTTATGCTTGGTAAAATAATTTCCAATTGCATCTTTATTGATTTTCAACTAAATTCATTCTTATCCCAATAGGTGGATTGAGTTTTTTGCAAAAACAGCACAAGTGGATTAAGCTGGTTTTGACGCAAAAAAAAAATCTACCTTGTTAAAAACCAAAGAATTGTCTAAAGTGACATTTATGAAAAAAAGTTCTTTATTTTATAGCTAATAACCTTGTCAATGCCAAAACAATCTCACGGCAATTCGTAACTTTTTGATTTAGTGGCTAATTCGTACGATCTAATTCGTACGATTTGCTCATCCCCCAATGACGGTTGGGTTTAGGGGTGGGGTTAGGTGCCACGCCTCCTTTTTAAAATTGTACAATTTCATACGACTGAACTCGTACGAATTTGTACGAATTAGCCACTAAACAGCCTAGACAGCCTGTGAGATCAGGCTGTCAACACCTATAAAGTGAAATTTCTGAACCTAATTATAAAAGCCTGATAGAAAATGCTCATTTACAAGAAAAAAGGTCTGATGGTTTTCCATCTGAACTCAATTTATGGTCTACAAAAGATGCAAATTGTAGCACAATTTTGTGTTTCTATCATATTTCACTTTCATACCATACTTCATACATACCATTCAGATACGTTTCTATCTGGAAACATCACAAAAATGGAGACAAAGAAAAGCCAGAGCACGACTTTGTTGCTTTTGGCATGTTTGACTAAATCTGTACCCCTATCCCATACAGTTATAACCCTGCAACCCTTTCCTATCCCATAAGCTGTGGATGAGGAAGTCTGTCCACCACAAAATGCCTACAGCAAAATTGTACATTAATCAGATTCAGAAGCAAATCACCAAAACCACAAGATCAAAGCAAATCCAGCTTTATAGAATCTGGATGCAAGGGACAAGATAAAATAGTGATATTTACACAGCATCAGGAATGTGGATTCCACCTGGCCCAAAACTCTTTTCAAAGGACTGGTTTCAGCCTGGCTCATCTGATAATTCAGTGTGTCCTAAAATAAACCGATGACCTCAATCGGCAACAACATGACAGTTAATTCAAAACACTTGTGTGTCTAGCTAGACCTACTTATTTTTATGTGTATGAAAAGCAGTGGTGTAGAGAGTACTGAAAAATTATACTCAAGTAAAAGTACCATTACTTGGCCAAAAATGTAGTGCAAGTAGTGTAAAGCAGGTTGCACACCGGAAGTGCCACTCGGTGGCGCGCCGCATAACGCAACGCAGCGCCATATATTTCAGAACTCTAAACATAGGTTTCTATCAGGGTACACACACCGGCGCCACAAGTCGGCGGCGGTCGTCTCAGGACACTGTTCATTTCTCTGCCGCGCCACAGAGTGCTATCTGATTAGTTTCATGTTAAACATCTTGCGAATGTCTGTGTCTGGTGTGTGATACTTTTAACTGTCATGTGCGCGCCGTGTCGCGGCACCGAGCGCCACTTCCGGTGTGCGACCTGCTTAAAAGTCAATATTATCTGGATGCAGCCTTGATGATGCAAGCTGAGATTGCATGTCTTAGAGAGGCAATGTCAGACACAATGCACTCAATGGAGCTGATGACATCACTGTGAGGGGTAGGGCTAGGGGCGGAGTTAGGTGTTCACATTAAAAAGCATTGCATGCAGCTCAGATTGCCTTGCACCAGGTCTGCATCCAGACCCATCTCGTAGAAGTATCTGTTGTAAAAATTACTCTAAGTATGAGTAAAAATTAGCTCTTTTAAAAGTACTCAAGGGTAGAATTACGATGTGTGTGTAAAAACGTAACATTCTGTAGGAAATTTAATCATTGTTTAAGGCCATTCGGTGATTTCAGTCCTCATACAGGTGAAATCATCTTCATCTTCTAAACAGTCTCTTATTCGTTGCATGTAATGATTTTGCCTCTTCTTGGACACCTTTAATGCTTCATACAGTTCATGTTTCTGCATTTATAAAGTACCTGTGTCTTGAGGTTGTTCTTTATGATGAGATTTTTCTGAGCGATTTGATTGGATGGGAATCACAGGAACGATTATTCTACTAAGCCAATAAAATATAAAAAATATCATAAAAAATTATACAGTAATTTGAGCATTTGTAATTTGTTACTTTACACCACTGATAAAAGTGTTGATCAGAAATGGCAAGATACAACAAAACATTAAAATGGGTATAAAAAAAAGTGGGTTAAGGGTCATGAAACACCAAAACACATTTTTTGAGATGTTGACGGTCATATATGTGTTTCACGCTGCTATAAACAATATTAGGACACATATATTTCACAAAAAAGTGAAAATTTGTTGTTTCATGCATGTAATCCAGCATGGAGAGTGCATGTCTGTACCGGCGAGTACAACGTGACGTCTTTGAGTGTGCAGCATTAATTTATGAGAAAGACTGTCAAGACCAATTAGCGCCCTCTATTGTGAGGTGCAACTTCATTAATATGCATAATAGCTTCGAAGAATGTTTTTACCTGTTACAGTGTTCAGACGGCAAAGAGACGCCACATTGTGTTACCAAAACAAGTGGAAGAACAAGAATTGTTTGGAGACATGGGTCATCAGTGTTGCGTTTATAAATGTGCTGCAACGAAGGTTTTGTTTTTATTTTCCGCTATGAGAGCACAGCTGGACTCACGTGCGGACTACAGTACAAGGAAAATTTTTTACCCGAGAGCTTTTTGCATCTGGAAATGGTGAAATCTAGATTTGCCGCTCGTTTCCTTTAAAAAAGACACGGCTCCAGTTGGTGTTGATTGTCCGGTCTCTACAGATTTGGTAAGCGATCAGTGGTCTTTGTGTTTATTCAGAGTCAAGGTTAGTTGGGGGCATACATGAAATGTACCTGAATGAAAGTGAAAGTGCCAAACTACAGTTAAAGTCGACAAATTAATAATTTGGCAAATCATTTGATAACTGATGTCCATGTTAACAGTCACTAAGTTTTTAAAACCTTCCCTCTTTCCCTCCCCCGACACACCCACTTTCCTGACTTTTTTCAAACTAGAGGTGTGAAAACACCCTGCTGAGACAGGGTGTTTCGTGGCCCTTTAAGGTGCATATCCAAAATGGAGCTTTTGTGATGACATAGAAATATTATAGGTTCCCTAGTATTTTCTGTCAACAGATCTTAAAGGCACAAAAAAAAATTACAAATCTGTCAATAATTTTGTAACAACACAGATCGATTAAGTTTATTAACTTCATTGTTTTTACAAATTAATTTTTATTTTATTTTTTTTTTTGTGTGTGCAGAAAAGTCTTGTTGCGTCAAATATTTACTATTAACCCTCTGATGATGCATGGACTATTTTTACTAAGTCATTGGTACCTTTCTGAGCCTTTCTGAAATTGTCAGGCCCCTTGCTGTCTATGGAGGGTTAGAGAGCTCTCTGGTTTCTTCCAGAATTTTTTCATTTGTGTCCTGAAGATGAACGAAGGTCTGTGTTCACACTAGAAGTGACTTTTTAGATGCCTGTCACCCTGGCTGGTGATTGAAGTCGCTAGTGGGTGTTCCAACCTTGAGATTGCTTATAAGTAACATTTATAATTATTTTTACTGAGAGTGAATGAGTTTACGTGCTGCTGAAAATAAACGTTGTTCAGGGAAAACACTAAATATAAATGGAATCGGTACACAAAAAGCTTAACTCCATAGATGAACAAGAAGAAAAAAAAGATTGTTCTCTGTCATCGCGGCTATTTATTATCTGCTGCTGTACACTAAATTGACTATAGTTTCTGTTGAGCTTGATTAGACCCTGCTCTAAAGAAAGAATAATTTTTAGTGGCATTCCTAAAATCGTTTCCAGTTCTTGCGGTGCAATTACACAAAAAACTGGTACTTCCGACAATATAGGAACTGTAAATAGTTCCACTGATGCAAAAACCCTTAAAGTTAAAAATGCGGTATGCAAGTTTGACACTCAGTCATTGAACTAGGTATTGCATTCCTGGATTAAAACACACGCAAGTGCAGGTTTCCAGATTGATCACTCTCAGCGTGATGACTATTGAGCCAAAAGGCTGATTTAAATCATGCTCTAAATAAAAGCAACAACATGCAATAGAAGGAATATTTTCCATTTCCATAAAATGACTTTTTGTTCAAACCAACACCTCGAACTGATATTTTAAAAACGGCTTCTATTTCTTGCATCTGTACAACACTGAAACACTGAAAAGTGTAAAACTGAAAACTGACAATGATCACCTCAGGTAAACCTCACATGCTTTATTCAGTATTAAATGCCATTTTACATGAAATTTATTGCCATATACTGAAAGCAGCAGCAGAAAAAATAAACCGTTTGAAATTGAACTTCAGAACTTTATACTCAAAACCAACACAAATTAGTGATTCAGCATCTACATTTAATAAGATTAAAGAGGTTTAATATGTATTAATTAATCCCTTACATTTCATGAGTGAATCCATATTCTGTGCTTCTGAATGGCTGTATTTAAATTTCGGTTGTGTTTCATCTGGTGCAAGCAGCCAATTTGCTTATCACTGCAAATCTCATCATGTAGCCTGTTGTAAGGAAATGGAGTTACAATAAAACCTGCTCACCTAATGTTTATGTTTGTAATACTTATATTATTTGCTAATTAATAACCTCATATGGAACTCTGAATCTGCGTCTCATTTTGGAGGCTGTTACTGTCCACTGGAGGTCACATTTCGGTCACGGATGCATACTTTGCGAGCCTTTCCACTAAGGCAACCCACAGATTAACAAATATAATTGGCTAAAGTGGCTTTGGGCAGGTTAAATGAACCAAAACAAAGACAACATTCCGGCATGTAATGTTCATTTTCAAAACAAAATAACTTGCGCTTTGTTTTACAGATAAACAAGAATTTCACTTAGCCTGTTTCTTAAATATCTGCAAACATATTATGGTACTTTTAAGGGAGTAATTTCAACCAGGGATCCTTCTGATTACATACCCCTGTATACATTTCTGGAGAGCTCCAAATAAGTTCCAGGAGGTACTTTCTTTTCACCAGAGGCCAATGTGTATGCTGTGTATTAGATCTCAAATTTCTCTTGCAAATGCCATTCAAGCCTGCTGTTCTCACGTAAATCAACCAGAGACCGCTGTGGACTGAATAACTGACTGACTGATTGACTGACCCACCCTCCTCCTTCCCTAAACCCAACTGACAGTGTTTTCAAAAGCAATCCAGAAAAAGAAAAGCCCTCATGGCAACCAGATTTTTACTACGTTTTCAGATTTTACCACCACATTTTTTCCCTGTTATTTAATATTTTATTTTATTTTTTGGCTTTTGTTTTTGTCTTAAGTGCTTTATGGAACCATTCTTCACTAGACTCAAATCTTGACATCGTGGTCAACTCTGCTCTGCATCTCAAATCCTCAGAGGTATCTGGCCAGCCACTGGACAAACTGGTAAGAGGTTGAAAGCAGTCCACACACAGGCAAGCGGTCAGATGGTAAGCATGTAGCGTTAGTTTTAAAGGTGAAACGCAGCCATACGTATTTCTGGCTACATAATTTGCGATCGCCAGAAATACGTTTTCAGAATAAGCCTATGTTGAGTAAATAATTTTTTTTCAGAGGGGTTTTTTTATTTGAAAAGACCTTCAAATAAATTGTGTTGTCAAACTAATTCCTCGTTTCACAAAAAAAAACAAAAAAAAAAAAAACAAAAAAAAAAACAAAGTGACTGCCTCTTTAGACCATGTGGTCATATTAGTTGGGAAAAAACTAGACTGACTAGTGGACTGATCTCAATGCAAACGATCCTAAATCGTGTTAGTTGTTCTAAAATTCTATAAATCAAGAATTCAAGAACCAATTCGCCAGAACAATTTCTCACAAGATTGTGTTCACAAAGATGAAGGGCTTTATTTGCAAAAGCATTAAGGGTGGTCTGAATCTACTTATGCTATTTTAAGGACGGAAAAGTACACTCTGAGCTGCGGCGCATGGTCTAACAAGGTTGAGCTTATTCTCTTAATGAGTTATGGGTGTGTTTTGAGAATAAACTAATCAGAGTCTCATTTCCCATTCCCTTTACGAGTCAGTTGTGTCACGCCATGGCGCATTTGCTATTTACATGGCAGACTTTGTAAGTGGAAAAAAACAGTTAAACAGAGCATCTGCAGAGTGAGGATAAAGGATGAGCCTCCTCCAATCGGCCTTTTTACTTTCACTTTCTCTCTTTCGTGGATAAGGAAACTGTAGACATCCATTAGCCTACATATGTATTTTAGTTTGTTTCAAAACTATTTCTAAATTCAGTTCTAATTTCCAGAAAACAAATAAAAGAATAATAATAATGAAGTGTGCTAAAAAAATCCAAACACACAGGATGCCCCATATGGTCCAAAACCTGACAGGTGGACAAATCTGAGCTTGTTTTTAATAAACCAAATATTAATAGGTATATAATAAAGAAATACTACTACTAATAATAACATTATGCAACAGAAAATAGTCATGAATAAACTAAAAAAAGCCCCTGAGATGAAGGCATGGAGGCAGTGGGTTTTATATTTATGTAGAAAATAATAATTTTTGCAACATTTTAATCCTTTAATTATTTTCCATTTGTAAAGATATTTGTGTATTGCTGTACATCCAGCTTGTTTTAAGCAATGTGTAAGAGAGGCGCACAACTAACGCGCTCTGCACTGGACTTTAGACCTGCTTTTAGTTGGTCTATTGCACAGTCTATTTTAGTTCCTTAAAATAGCAATGTGCCAACAATGTGCCTTAACACACTGCTTTTCCGAGTCCACAAAGTGGCGCAAATGGATTTGCTATTTAAACAACATAGCGGAAAACAAGAAAATTAAGGTTGCGTTGGTCTGAAAACAGCAACAAGTCGTGGAAACACCTGTTGTGCCTTATTGCGCCGGGTGTATGATAGGGTTTAAGTATCTGAGTGCTAGATAACACAGCAGCATTTGTTAATGTGTTTCATTTCCCTGATCAATTTATACAAAAAGAGTCAACAGAGCATACACTTCCATTCATATTATTGCTAATTTGATGATTATTTGTTTATTTGAATGGATGCGATGGAAGTTACTTTTGTCTCAAATATTAAAATGACAATGCTAACTTAGAGACAACTCTCACGTAACTGGCGCAGTTTTTACAGTTCTCTGGCTCTGATGAGGTGCTTCTTTTTACCTCAGTTTACAAAGAGTCTTACTCCCCTCTCATCCACCGAATGGACTGCTAAACGCAGTGACAATAATGTGATAGATTATAAGCTTGGGAAGAGATTTTGCAATGGAAGACTATTTACAATGGACTGGTCTATAGAAACATCCCTTAATAGCCATCAATTTCTCATTCCAGTATAATTTATGGCACCCAAATCTCTTGGAATGTGGGTATAGCTCTTCATATTTGATTCAGCACTCAGATCCCCCAGTTTTAATGGGCCCTTTACTGGCCATAAATATGAAGTGAAGTCCTGAGATCAGACTACATAAGCCTTTTGAGCTCCGAAGCAGCTTCTCAGGCCGCAAGTTGACAACTCAAATGTTGAATTGCCATGAACGTTTCCAGACTTCACAGTGCCAGAGAACGCAGAGTAAGAACGTTATTCGCATTCATCAACACCTAATGCCAAAACTGTTGGGGAGGCTGAAGGAGATGTAGAGAGAGTTTTAGAGGTGCTCGTACAGATAGTTTCACATAAAACAAACAGAAATCTAATGTCAAACAAATGCATCAAAAACTGAAAAGGACTCTATCAAAGTAGACCTATCTTACTGGCAAATTGTGCCCTTTTGTAAAATTAAAAAAATTATAATAATAAAATAGTTGTTTTGTTTAGACTTACACTTCAAACACGGGGTTTATTTATAAAGACAGCACCTGTATGAAAATGACTTTAAAAATTTTTGGAGATGTGAGCACCAGTCATCCAATGCTTATGATCCCATAAAGCAATCTTGATGCGGACTGTTTTTTGGAATCTACCAGTAATCCCAATGTACGTTTCCATAGTTGTTAAACTTTCACAAGTCAGGCCAGTAAAGTATGGGGTGCCTTAAGGATCAGTTTTTAGGCCCTTTGATGTTTACAATATACATGCTACCCCTGGGAGACATTATTAGAAGACATGGGATCAGCTTTCACTGCTATGCAGATGATACTTCAACAAAACCTGATGAGATGTCTGAACTGTCTAAGCTAGCTGAGTGTATTAAAGATGTTAAAGACTGGATGACCAACAATTTTCTTCTCTTAAACTCAGACAAAACAGAATTATTATTTAATGGGCCTAAATCCTATACACAGCAGATCTCACAGCTCAACCTGCAATTAGAGGCATAGAAAGTTAGCATTAGCTCTACTATAAACGATCTGGGTGTTACTGTATATTAGACAGCAATTTAACTTTTATAAATCAAACCTCCCATGTCACAGAAACTGCTTTCTTTCATCTGAGAAATATCGCTAAGTTACAAAGTATGCTATCCATCTCAGATGCAGAAAAAATAGTTCATGCTTTTATGACTTCTAGGCTGGATTACTGTAATGCTCTGTTAGCTGGTTGCCCAGCATCCTCTATTAACAAATTTCAGCTAGTACAAAATGCAGCTGCCAGAGTTCTTACCAGGTCTAGAAAATATTGATCTTACCCCAATTTTATCCTCCTTACACTGGCTGCCTGTTAAGTTTCATATTGATTTTAAAATATTACGTCTAATCAATAAAGCTTTAAATAACCTAGCTCCTGTTTATCTAACCAACCTCCTCTCTCGCTACAATCTAACCCGCTCTTTAAGATCTCAAAACTCAGGGCTTCTGGTAGTACCTAGAATAGCAGTCGAGTAAAGGAAGTCGAGCCTTCTCATTTATGGCTCCTAAACTCTGGAATAGCCTTCCTGACAATGTCCGAGGCTCATACACACTCTCCCAGTTCAAAACTAGATTAAAGATCTATCTTTTTAGTAAAGTATACACTAATGGCATCACATAGCGGTATGGTGCATGAATGTGCTCCAAGCATCTCGTTTATATACACAATAAACAGCAGCTATACTAATTGTTCACTTTATTCTATTTCCACCTGGGGATACTCATCCTGAGGCCCCCAGAGATTACGCAATGCCACTGATGCGATCCAAGATCTGTGAAGAGATGATCCTAAGGGTTCGACAATCCCGGACCAAACCGTATTCTGAGCAGCTGCTGTGGTGGTCATGGAGGAGTAGAGAGCATGCGTCTGATTCCTGTTATACTCCAGGCACAGACCAGTCGATGTCCAGCGTTCTCCATCTTACGGCGCTTGGACATACAGTAGGAGACGTTTGGCCACAGAAGAAATGGTCGTGCCCAACGGAGCCTGGATTCTCTGTAGGTTTTTTATCCTTCACTTTTGCCAATTTTTCTCATAGCAGTTGCCACTGGCTTGCGTAGTTTGGCACTTGTAGAGCTGCGCATCGATAGATTTGCTCTTCAGTGCTCTCATCAGTAAATATTAACCCCCACTTACCTGAACTGAACTAAACTGAACTTAAACTCTGAAAATTGAACTGACACCGTTTCAATTCACTATAATCCTCTATATGAAGCGGCTTTGACACAATCTACATTGTAGAAGTGCTATACAAATAGATGCAAAGATGAATTGAATTGAATTAAACACGATGAACATAATTCATTTTGGGTACATCTAATGAATTTTAGTTTACTAAATGTATCATTTGCTTTAGAGCAAATGGTTGTGCTTCATTTATATTCCTTTAGCATTATAGTAGTGTTTGAATAAAAATATATTTTGTAATGTAAAATTATGTGGTTTAGTTTGTCGTTTTAGCGCAGATCACATTTTTACGCCTTTAGATGACACCAAGAGATGTCAATAGCAGATTTTATGAAAAAAAAAAAAGAACTTCACTTTCTACGACAGACATTCAAGTTAATGGTTTACTATAAACAATAAAGAACAATTGTTAATAATGGTATTGTACTGTAGCTACAGGAGAAATTACTAACAGCATTTGCCATGTTTGTCATATTTTAGTTTTTCTTTGGGAATATTACAGTGCCATGTACCTGTCTGGCATTTACTTTAAGTCAATTTTTTTTTAAACGAGAGCAAAAACTAAAAATAATAAAGTTGAAAAGGAAAGCTTTGACTTTATGTGGATGTATTATAAATCGCTAACCCAAATTATGATTGATTCAATTATTAATTACTGCAATTGGAATTGTCCATACAGGCATACAATAACTCAATTCAATTCCTTTGCAGTAGATGTCTATATGGGTCATTGTGACCTCTTTGAGTTAGTTTAACCCCTGTTGACCTTTTTTTCCCCTACAGCCCTGAGTGTGTTAGTGTTGAAGTGCTCTAGGTTTGTGTTGCTTAAATGGGTTTGTTTGCTTGGCCCCTCTGGATCCATGAGTAATGATGAGGGGCCCAAAGGACATCGTCCAGGAATTAGATGAATGAGAGCACACATTACTCCTTGAGTAAACATTTTAGGCTAAATGACTGATGGAGACTTTGGTAAGAATGGCACAGACAGATTAATCTCCTGACCAAAGACTGACACCTCTGGAGACACCAAAGATCCACCGCTAAACAAAATCAGTTGTGGCTGTTAGTATCAGTCCTGCTAAATACAGACTGGACGTTTTTGGCGATTTTGGTTACCATGGTGGTTACATTCTGCTAATGTGTGCATCTCTGTGAAGTTTTTGAGTAAAAATGTGAATATGAAGGTGTAAGAAATATTATTTTTCAATTAATTTTTTTTAAATTATTATTATCATTTATTTATTTATTATTATTTTTTCAAAAATAACAATTTTTCAGAATAACAAATGTCTTCCTGTTATGACACTAAATCTAAGCAGGGTATTAGATTTATCCAACAAAATCTATTGGTTCCACTTTATATTAAGCAGCCTTAATTACTTTGTACTTGCATTTAAATGCATATTTTAGTAAAATGCATTTATTATGTACATACATATTTGTACATTACACAAAATATATATATACACATGTATGTAATTACATCTATAATTAATGTGTATCTACATTTACTCTACACTGTTTCCCCATCCCTTACCTTAACACACCCTTAAATCTACCCATACCACCAAACTTGTCCCTAACCTTACCTGTATGTGTTGTACTACACACACTTGTACACTGTAAAAAATGCTGGGTTCCACACAATCGGTATGTGTTGAGAAAGCATGACGAAATTAGGTTAACTTATTAATTTTTACAAATTTAAGTGGATTGAACATAAAACAATTGCAAAGAAACAAACAAACAAACAAAAAAACCATTTGTGTCGTTTTAGGTCATTTTAAATAATTATTTTAATAATTTTAAATAATAAACAGCAGACATAATTTAAGTGTATTGCTTGTACTTGCTTTTTTAAATATCAAAAAGTTAAGACCACTTAATTCAAAGCGAGACCTGTATTGATTTATCAACTCTTTCATAAGTTAACATATGGTATTTGTTGTCTTAAATTAATATTAAACAAGTTTGAAAACATGGTAGTTGCTTTTACTAATATTTATTTTTTTAAAATTATAATTAAAAAGAACAAATACACCTAGCTATAGACAAATAAAAAAATGATAAAAGTTGTCTTTTCTTATATTATTTCATACATTTTATTGTATATACAACCCCAAATCAGAAAAAGTTGGGACAGTATGGAAAACGCAAATAAAAAAAACTACAAACACAATGTTCCTCAAAAAAAGATAGGAAAACATTTGGATATTTCACCTTCAACAGTGCATAATATCGTTAAAGATTCAAGTGATCTGTGGGTAAAGGACAGGGGCACAAGCCTAAGCTGAACAACCGTGATCTCCAATCCCTCACTGCATCAAGAATTGCCATTCATCTATTAGCAATATCACCACATGGGCTCAGGACTACTTTGGCAAACCTTTGTCAAGTATACATACATACGAAATAACAAGATACATAGTAACATTCACATTGCCAGTTAAAACTGTACTGTTAACATAGGGCATCAGGATCATCCTGACTGTTTCCAGTAACAAGTCCAAAATCCAGCGTCTTTGAGGCTGTGTCAGTGCCCTTGGCAAAGGTAACTTGTACTTCTGTGACGTCAACGTTAATTCTGAAAAGTACATAGAGATTTTGGAGCACATATGCATATTGCAACAAGACAATGCAAAACCACATTTTGCACATATTACAACGTCCTGGCTGCAGAGAAAGAGGACAAAGGTACTTGACTGGCCTGCCTGCAGTCCTAACCTGTCTCTGATAGAAAATGTGTAGTGCATTTTGAAGCTCAAAATGCTACAACAAAAACCTTGTACTGTTGCGCATCTTAGGACTTGTTTGCAGGAAGAATGGGACAAAATTATTCAGAAACACTTCATCACTTGGTGTCTTCAGTGCCTTAAGCTCTTTTAAGTGTTGTGAAAAAGAATGGCAACATTACAAAGTGGAAAATGCTTTACTGTTCCAACTTTTTCTGATTTAGGGTTGTATAATTGTGTACCAAAACCTACAAGGATGTGTTTACTTGCTAGAACATGTACACTGTCAGTCAGTGTACACTAAGTTTTTTTTTTTTTTAGCTGCTTCACATGTTGATTGTGTAGATACCCTATAATTGCCCATATAATGGATTGCCGTTTATGGGTTTATATTTTGTTTGATAATTCAGAAAGACTTATTCTTCAATCATTGTCTTGCATTTGGCAGCATATTCTACATAGTCATTTTATCTCCCAGCCATACTTCTCACGGATGAGTTGGTTTTAAAAAAATGTGTGAGATCTACACACTCCTCCCAGACCTTCAGTCTTGCAAGCTTGCAGGTTAAGTGCCTCTGTCTGAATTTAAATGTTGGAGACTTGTGGATGTGGCTTCAGATTAAGCATATTCAGGCTGATCAACACAACTAGTGAGAACATGTCATAGTGGTTGTTCTTTAGTTTTTACTTTAAATGGGTAGGTAGTTCACCATAAATCTAAATTATGTCAGCCACATGTCTTCTCGAACTGTAATCCTCAACAATCATGAAATCAAATTACAAGAGCCAAAGGAAAGACATCCCATTTTTGTGTCTACATCAGGCTAAACTTAACAACATAACATAGAAAATATAAAATGCAAGTGTCTACTTTGATGTGTTGGTGTTGTAAACATGCTTGACAATATACAGTATTGACAATAGCCATGTTTTCATAAAAAAATGCGAATGAACTTGCGCAAAACTGGAATATCACATTAAAGACGTGCGAATAAAGCAGCGTTTCCATCCGAGTCAAAGCGATCAAAATTGTCACTTCCTGATTATCTGGCGCCGAATATTAACTGTAAAAACTGAATTTACTGTGGTAGGAGAAGCTGCGTCAATCTTTTCATCATCTGATAAATGACTTGCGCCTCAGAAGGCAATCCTGACACGCAGTGAACGCGCGCTGGCGTTTGAAGGTGTCAGACGCAGAGCACAGACACTCTTGATTCTGGAGGTCATTAATATAATAACACTAATACTTAAACGGTAAGGCGTTTTAAAATGACCAAAAAAACAGTTCAGATGTTTTGCAATGTGCTCAGCCTGCTGGTTTGTCCATTTACGCACATTTTCATCATCACATGACCAGATGCGGTTTCAAAATGTGTGTGCATCTTGGCATTTCCATCAACTGTTTTTTTATGCGCATAACCAAAATGCGCATAAAAATAGGTGGATGGAAACATAGCTAGTGACTACTGCACAAAAAAAAAAAAAGTTTTTTTTTTTAAGTATTTTTTTTAAAGGTTCTTTTATATAGAATTAGTTCTATGTAAAACCCATTTGTCAGTAGTTGATAAAACTTATTAATACAAGTTCACCTCAATAAAAATAATACCAAATAATACCAAACTGGTACATGCAGTAGTGATTATTAAAGACTCTCAGTAGTGATTATTAAACCACACTGAACTGAGCTAAACTGAACTTAACTTAAACACTACAAACTGAACTACACTGTTCCTATTTACTGTGACCTTTTATGTGAAGCTGCTTTGACACAATCTACATTGTATAAGCGCTATACAAATAAAGGTGAATTGAAAAATTGAATTGAATGCAGTTGGGTATGTATAATGTTGTTGCATAACCCTCAAGGATGATAATTGTCACTGAAGCACTCAGGTAACAGACATAAGTTTGATAACGATTTATTGTAAGCAGGGGTGTTGCTAACGAGAGAAAAGTTAGGACGATTCTAAGGGCCCACGCATTTTGGGGGCACCCAGAGATATTAATAGGGGCCCACACCCTACCCCAATCCAACCCCCCCACTCTTTACTTTTGTCGGCGACAACCCAACCCCAACCCACCCCGGCCTAATTCAATTTTGTCTGTGAAGACTTATCAGGAAGGACAAACGGAAATGGGAATAAGCAATAGACACTGACCATCAGGAGAGTGTAGTCCTTCATGTCGCAACGAGGCCAGACACTGACTGAAGTATGTGCTGGGTTTCATGGGGCTGCTGTGATGACGTGCAGGTGTGGGGCTAATCAGAATGCAGGTGACTGGGGTCGGGGTGACAAAAAAAAGAAAAAGTCCCAGAAAAAATGGCAGACTCGCGGTAAGGACATGTGCTGCTGGTACTGTGAACAATTTTATTAAGCCTGTTTTCTCGAACAACAGTCGCATTTTCAACAATGGTATAAGTAAAAGAAACGGGCACCGGCGGATCACATTGTCAGGTGTTGTTCAAAGAATGACGGCACTGTGTTATACCCTTATTTTAATCCTACTTTCCGCGCGCAGCTGTTATTCAAATCAAAACAGCGATAAAGATCAACGTTGTCAAAACGCTACCTTCACTATTATATGGAGCCAACATACCATCTATATAACAATTTTAAAATATGGCCAAGCTGTTTTGCCTAAAAAAGTTCGCACATACTTAAGAAAAAGAAACAAACTATGTCATCTAACCAGAGTCGTCATATATCAGTCATGGACACTGCTGATGGCAGAGGATATTCAACCAAACCCCGGACCTGAGACTCACCGGGTGGATGATGGATTTCTCATGGCCGGCGGATCAGACGTGGTTACATTATGTGCGGTTGCGGGTGGGAATGAAGAGTGGCCGGTGTGCCTCAGGTGGATGAAGGATATTGCGGTCAGCGAATTGAACTCCGCGGCAACACTATTGAACGTGGCAGATGGTGAGTTTTGTCGTCTTTTGCTGAGGAAGGACTGGGTTTAGACTCTAGCATGACGCTGTTGGAATCAACAGTGAGAGGGGCCGGTGGAGGAAGTTATGATTCACATCTGCTCTGTGTTGGTAGCTGTGAGTCTCAAACGGGGTCTGTGCATTTGGCGTCTAATAGTAATTTGACTCGTGACAGACAGCTTGATGTTCTTAACAAATATCATAAAGGCTTGTATCCAGCGATCAAGAAAAACAGAACAGGATTTTTTTAAACTCTAAATCATGCAAAAATTATATGGGACCCTTGTTCTAAACGGGAATATTAGGTGGACATTTAAATATCCATAGTATAGTTTCGAAAAGTAATGAACTGGAACATTCATTGTCTGCTTCAAATTTGGACTTCCTTGGTATTTCGGAAACATGGCTAACTAAATCCTCCCCAACCGCTGCTTTAAGTATTTCTGGATATAATTTGTTTAGAAGTGATAGAAATATAGGCAGGGGGGGAGGTGCTGGTCTATGTTAAAGAGTCACTGAAATGTTGTCCTATTAAATGGTCGCATGAAACAGACCTGGAATGTTTTGAGTTAAATATTTCACTATCTACAGAAATGTCATTTAATGTAATTTGTTTGTATAGGCCACCATCTGCTGATATTAGTTTTTATGAAAAATTCTACAAAATTTTAAAGGAATGTGATGAGACAAAAGAAATACTAATCATGGGGGATTTTAATATAAACTGGGAGAATAAAACAGATAGGAAAAAGCTTAAAGAAATTATAAGTAAGTTTAATTATATCCAATT
Organism: Danio aesculapii; assembly: GCF_903798145.1. Classification (NCBI taxonomy): domain Eukaryota; kingdom Metazoa; phylum Chordata; class Actinopteri; order Cypriniformes; family Danionidae; genus Danio; species Danio aesculapii. Next base: position 54,719,058 of record NC_079437.1, on the reverse strand, counting down.
AGTTAAAGGCTCAACAAGAGTAACTAGTTCCTCACAGACGCAAATAGATTTGATGTTTACAAATAGATAAGAAAGGATAACAAAAACATATAATCTTTTGACCGGTATATCGGATCATAATATTACATTGATATCACGAAAACTCACAAAAAAACGCTTTGAAAGTAGAGCACAGCCAAAAAGAATTTATGACAGAATTCCAAAAAACGAAATGAAAAACTTTAAAAACGCTCTTTAGCAGATTGATTGGTCAAATCTACTGAGTAGTCAAGATATTAACAGTAGTGATATGTTTCTTAAAATTATTAATAAAATAATAACTTCTTTCACTAGAAAAGTTAAAAGTAAAACTAGACAAAAATTACACTACCCTGGCTTAATCATGCAACAAATGAAAGAGCATGACCTTGCATTAAAAAGGGCACTTAAATAAGGACTTCGCAATGATAGACACATTTTTACATCTCTAAGAAATAAAGTGGTTTTAAAAGCAAAATAAAGTTTTTTTTATAAGAATAACAGATAATGCTAGAGGCAATGGGAAGATGATTTGGAAAAATATTAATACACTGACTGAGAGGAAAACTGACCATAGACTAAGTGAATTAAGACTAAAAATAAATGGAAATCTCATTTATGATCAGGAAAGACTTGCAAATATTTTTTAATATTATTTTATTAATTCTGTTGCGGAACTAGCTAAAAACTTTTCATCTAAATGTACGACACGCAGTCCAATAAATTATAATAAACCAATTTTTAAAATACATGATATATCTGAATCTGAGGTTTTAAATATTATAGACTCACTTTAAATTTTAAAAGCAAAAGACGCTTATGGATTAGATTCTGTGTTTTTAAAAACATACAAGGATATACTAGCTGGCCCTATCAACCATCTAAAAAATCTTTCAACTACACAAGGTATATACCCAGATGCTTGGAAATTAGCCATAGTGACACCGATTTTTAAAGCTGGCGAGCAAACAAATGTACAAAACTATAGGCCGATTAGTATATTTCCTACAGTTGCCAAAGTAGCAGAGAAATGGGTTGCACAACAATTGATTGCTTACTTGAATGCGGGACATACCCCTTAACATCCAATGCAGTTTGGATTTATAACTAATCACTTAACCGAATCTGCTAATTGTTATCTTATAGAGAATATGAAATCCAAACTTGACAGAGGTGGAGTAATAGAAGAAGTTTTTTTAGATTAAAAAGGGCATTTGACACAGTAAATCATGAGGTACTCCTTTCAAAGCTCACTCTTTTTAACTTTTCATCAGAGGCGATTATATGGATTCATATCTAACAAATAGGAAACAATGTGTGCGCCTTGGTATTAGTCAATCAGTATACAGAATCCGTAATTGTGGAGTTCCTCAAGGATCCATTTTGGATCCCTGTTTAGTCTGTATATAAATGACCTCCCACAAGTCTGTCCTACTATTAATATTCAGATGTATGCTCTATATGTGCACGTGAAAAACAACTGGCAGTAAATTATTTAACCGAGGCATTAGTTCATGTGTCTGATTGGTTGTGTGAATCATATCTTAATTTGAATACAAGTAAAAGGGTTTGTATGTTTTTCTCACATTGACAGTTACACATCATCCAGATGTATTTGTTAAAGGAAAAAAGCTCAGGGTTGTCTCTGATTTTAAATATGCACGTCTAATTTTAGATTTACAGTTGATATTCCAAACGCATGCAAAGAAGGTCACTAAAATTGTTACATTTAATCTGGCCAACTTCAGGCATATACGACCGTACTTGACTAATGAAGCAGCAAAACTTTTTATGCACTCCATGATCATATTATGTAATATTTTCTCATATTACATATTGTCTTACTAGTTGGTCACACGCAAGTAAAACGGTTTTAAAATCAGTTGAATCACTTTATAAATAGGCGCTTAAAGTATTTGATCAGAAGTCTGTTAGGTATCATCATTGTAATATAATACAAAAACATTATTTATTGAGCTTTGATAGTATGAAATATTTGGCTGATGCTGTATGATTTTTAAAATTGTAAATTGATATACTCCACCCCCATTATGTGAGTTTGTAACACACAAGAACAATAGTGGTCAAGCAACACGATCTGTTACCATGGGAGACTGTGCTGTGCAGTTCAGATGTACAACTTTTGCACTTCTCAGTTAGAGCCAGTCATTTTTGGAACAAACTTCCTATTGATTTAAGGGGTGTTACAAATTATTCAACTTTTAAATATAAGTTAAAGAAATGGCTACAAGCAAATCAAATTTGTAATCATGTGTAATTCTTTTGTCTAACATTTTAAGAAATTCTTATTACATCTTTTATCCCTTTGTCATATGTAACTTTACTGTTTTTGTATGTGTGATGATGTGTTTTTTGATTTTAGGTTACCTTTTAAAATCTGACAGGGGGCAACAGATGAAAATTAGCCTGTGTGGCTAACTCTGGCTCATTTACAGTTTCACTGTTTATTAATGAGCATTGTTTATTAATGAGCATAAAAAAATCAATACTAGTTTTGGTAAAAACATGCACTCGTTTTACATATTAATTGAAATATAGTCTATGTAAATGGCACATATAGGGCCTATGTTTCATTTACAAATATTATTGAGAAAATTACATATTCTATTCTAAAACAAATTCACTTACAAAAGCTAACACGTATTCTAATATCATATATAAATCATATGAATAAATAAATAATGAGGCTATTTATAAAGAAATGAAATATAATATTAATTATTTTTTAGGAATTATTACCTACTGTAATTATAATATTAATAATAATAATGATGATGATGATGAAGTAGGATATTGTTTATTTATTTTTTATTTTATGAAAAGTCTACTTTTACAATTTGACACATGCAAACCACTGCAAAAATTTTCTAACCAACAGGCCCATGTCAAATACAGTACATATACTTAAGAAATAACCTACTATAAATTAAAAGCATTAATGTATGCTATGTTGTTTTTTGTTTTCACAAGCTTTGGAGACATAAACTCCGCTTTTAAATAGGTCACTTATAGCTTTCGTCATGAGCCATGGCTGTGTTCAAAATGACAATGTTTTCAAAGTGCACTCCAAAGAAATCACAATTGTAAGCATGAAGATCGCTAAAACTGAACTGTAAATGAACTGTTATTATTATTTTTAATAATTCAAAGTTTAAATGTTAGAATGTTCTAAACGAATAGGGCAAATGGGGGACAACTGGCAATAGAACACAGCCAGGAACTATGTTTCTAACTACAGCTCCAGAGGTGTAGTTGCAAGTGTACAGGTTTGCGACGCAGTTTCCGACTGTTCATTGGAACAATGGATTTGAGAAACGCCAAATCAATAAACTATGTTTGTAACGATGGAACTTGTGACCTTAGTTGGCTAATGATGGTTGTATGGAAATGCACCCCTGAACAATTGTGGCATGTCAGACTGCACCAACATGGTTCCTATGTCACAATGTAAGATCTCAGCTGTCATAAAATCAGCCTGAATGACAATGAAGACGCGCCAAACAAGAAAGAAAACACCCCATCTTTAACGTCATTCACCCATGACACTTTCACTATCCCGTGTTCTGAAATGATTCCTCACAGCAAATGTAAACAAACTGTAGCGGCAATTTTGCACACAGCACACATCAATAATAAAACCAGGAAGAAAAAAAACTGATATTTCCCCGCGGCCATTTGAATTTTCGCATGGATTGCGTCATCAAATTCGGTGCTCCTATTGCTTCTTGGACTGACGCTCATCAAACCTGTCAAACCAGCGATCAAAGATCACAGATTTTAGCCTAGGATTTCAGGAATCTTTAAGGATTTCCCATATTGGTCTCAGATGACAAAATCATGGCTGAAATCTCACAGTCTGAGCAGAACCTTACAATAATAGTAATAATAATAATAATAATTAAAACTGCTAGCAGCGATGAAAGGGAGCTCGCACCAGGGCTCACTGCCACCCGGTGGCCTCACAATGACAGAGCCCAATGAACAATATTAATTTACGATGATATATATTAAAAACCTGAGAAAATCACAGATTTATGCCAAACTTCCTTCAGTCAGTAGGTGGTGCTATGACTGTGATTCAATATTGGCATGTAGATGTCTTCAGGAGAGGAATCTTATCAAACCTGTAAATTTTCAGGCAGATAAGACATTGTTTGGCTGAGGTTTAAGTACTTCCTCCTTTATAGCGAAGCATGGCGAAGCATGAAACTTTGTCAGTACGCTGCGGACAAGCCCTTCTGCGAAAACTGTAGATCTTCATAATTTAGTATCACAAAGATCTTTGGACTAAACTTATAGAACATGGATTCGATGTGATAAAATTTGTTGGAGGAGTTTGTTACATTGTAAAACATGATTTCCTGTTGCCAGCAGATGGTGCTATAACTGTACCTGGATATTGGCATGTAAACGTGTTCAGGTCAGGACTGTTATCAAATGTCTGAATCTTGAGGCAGATCGGACAATGCATGCCTGAGTTATAACAACTTCCTGTTTCATGGTGAATCTTCAAAGTTTGCGAGGCCGTCACGGACACGCCCTTTGACGAAAACACTAGATCATCGCACTTTAACATCACCAAGGCCTGTTTTGGTGTTGATTCGATTAAATCCCTAGGGGGAGTTTGTTAAAATACAACCCCCGGAAATGGCAAAAACTGCACTTTTTCGGCAGAGGAAGTTAAAAATATGCGACTTCCTGTTGGGTTTGAGATTTCGCTCCAAGAGACTTTTTTTGTAGGTTTTGGCATGTTTGATGTGTGTGTCAATTTTTGTGCGTGTGTATGATACGTAGCTCTGGGGGCAGTCTGTCTAATGTGCTTAGGTGTTGAGTCATATTTTGCCACACCCACTTCTGAAACCTATACATTTTCGCCACTTCTGGAGCGTGTGCAGAGTTTTGTGAGTTTTCGGGCATGTTTAGACCCTCAAAATCACTATTCATTCTGAAGAAGAAGACGAAGAAACGGAGCAATTCGGTCCCTAATAATAATAATAATAAGAAGACAAATATACTAAATGATATATACATTAGGCAAGGCAAGACAAATTTATTTACATCGAACATTTCACAATGGTAATTCAAAGTGCTTTACATAAACAATAATAAAAGAAACACGAAAATGGTAATATTAATTATTCTAATATTTCTACAATAAATACTTGTATTACCAATTTAATGCTAATATTTAAAAATAAATAAATAAATACCACATAATATTGTTTGGTTATTGTTACAAGAAAATTAACTACTACTACTACTACCACTACTACTACCACTACTACTAAAAATAATAATAAAGTAATAATAAATATAATAATAATAATAATATTTATTATTATTAATAATAATAATAATTATTATTATTAGTAGTATTATTATTCATGACACTATATAATAAAATAACTGTTATTTTTGTGAACTCTTCCTTTAAAATACAGTGTTATACATAAATCCTGAAATTAAACCCGTGCTGTCCATAATGTAAAGTAAAAACAGACACAGACAAATGTAAAAAGCAAAATCCTTCAGGAATGTATACTCCTCTTAGGTCCTGCACAAGTCCATTTGACATTTTTCAGGCTTTCTAAAGCTTTAAAAGCCTGCAAATTCAAACTAATTAGTCACTAGAGAAACTGAGTAACAGTGTTTGGGGAGTCTAGATTTCCGTGCAGATGATAACATTGTTGCATTTAGCATTTACACTGTCAGTGTTTACATTGACCTCACTTTTGAATTGTGCAAAGTATGTAAACAAAGACAGCCTCAATCTGTCTACTTCACCCAGAGGACAATACCCTGATGGATTATTTATGATGCAAATCTCAAGCTGTTAATGATGACACCTTCTTGAGTATTACACCAATGCAACCAAAACAACCTTATTATGACTTTGTCGACAGGAGATTTACAAAGCAGTTTTACATTTGTCATATGTGTATAAGCAATATTACACTCATAGCAGTGCAGTGTGGCTGTACATCAACACTGCTGTGATTCGTGTGCAGTAGGTAATAACTAAAGAGCTGATATACAGTCTTATGCCATGGCCTTTTGAAATTATTGATTCTGATTGGCTGGAAGGTGCACAATAAAATTGTTTAATGCTTAAGTAGGTACAGTCAGTTCTCATCACAGTCAAAATAAATGTGATACCTTCATTCGAAACCATAGTAACTCAGTGACTGTTGCCAGTCAGTATATATTAGTGTTGGACAAAAATGAACCACATGCAAAATAAAAGTTGGTTTTGACCAGCCTGATCTCACAAGAAAACGTAAATATTATACATTTTGTGAGTTTAGTGGCTAACTCATATGAGTTCAGTCGTATGAAAATGTACGATTTTAAAAAGGAGCCATAGCACCCAACCCCGCCCCTAAACCCAACCATCATTGGGTGATGAGCAAATCGTACTAAATCGTACAAATTCATACGAATTAGCCACTAAATCAAAATGTTATGAATTGCCACGAGATTGCGTTGGTTTTGACACAATATGTGACTGTGTGTGTGTGTGTGTGTGTGTGTGTTATACACAAACATACATTTTAACAAAACTATTTAAAACTATTTTGTAACAGAGATATTTAAATGTAAATATTTAGCATCATATACATATATGTTATGTCTATTGTATTTTTATACACATACATTGTCAAAACAACTTTTTTATTGTTATTTTGGATTCCATTAATTGCAGTTAATCTTTGCCCAGTATTAGATGGAGTTAACTTGTTAACAAAGGTTTGGTAGTGGAACCACGCCTCACTTTGTCTCCTGAACAAATCGCTTGTTCCCTAAACTCCCTAAAAGCTTGTTTAAGGCAGACCATCCCTTTCATCCCTACTATAAAGTCTAGCACAAAGTGTGGTGTGGTGTGGTCCATGCTGGTGAATCAAGATTTTAAGCAGTTTTTTTTTTATTTGGAAATGTCATTAGATTTGTACAAAATAAAACAAAAAAATGTCATTTTACTATAAAGACAAAACTATAAGTCCTAAAAAAAAAAATATTTTTCAAGTGGTCTCTTATTTCCTATGTATATATTTTACTGCATGACATACTATCAGTCTGACATACAAGCATCAAATCAAAGTGTTACTGAATGATAGTGTGACGTTTTTGCACGTTCCATGCACTTACTATAGTAATTACAATGAATTATGTATAACTGCATGTAGCTAACCCTAAACCTAACCCACATTTTTACACCAATATAGTATGTTAATAACTATTATTACTCAGTGGTTAAATAAATAGTTACAGTGTAAGTATGTCACATTAAAATAAGCATTCCACTCTTAAATGTTCTTAATTGAAATTGCTAGTTCCAAAAAGCCTTTAACAAATAAAAATATTTTTTATTGCACACTTTATAAGAGAAAACAATTTAGTAGACTATTAACACTTAACACAATTCTTGATTTATTTTATAGATTTTTATTTTTATTTTATTTTTTAAGGGGTTGTGTCAGCTTAATTGTTTTATGTTCAATTCACTTAAATATGTAAAACTATTTCCTTCAAATCAATTGTGTGGAACCCAGAATTTATTTTTACAGTGTATGACAAAAACTGTAAAACCTCATTCATGTTTGAGAGCTTTTGAGTACAATTAATGTCATACTGTAGAAATCTATTGTGGACCTTTATGGAATTCATTGGTTTATTGGAATTGTCAGCATGACAGGAATTAGTGGTATACAGCAACAGTTTTCAGTTGGGTTGAAAATGAAAACAGACGCAAAATATGCAGAGATGAGTCTAGACTAGAATTGCAAAGCATGTAAAAAACCTAACCCTAACCTAACGTCTAACCCTAACCTTTTATTCAAAAGCAAAAATAAAAAAATAAATAAATAATGCTTTAATCACCAAATGACATCTACACTATTCATCTGATTCAGCACAGAGATTGTTGAAGTAATTGCTAGCTGAGCTCAATTTAAAACCATTAAGACCTTGCTGAAGTGAGATCTCAGCTTTTGTGACAGCAGAACATCTCTTCCAGCTGAGACAAGATCTGCTTCGTTAACAGTTATGGTTTCCAGAGAAAATACATAAGTACTTAATCATCGACAATTTATGGCCAAACCATATATGTAAGTTTAAAGGCATGCAATTCAGCATTGTCAGTGCTGCCAGTGGTTAAAAAACAAACAAGAAAAAAAAACTGTTTAGAAAACTCGCTTGCGAAAAATGCAAAGGTGTGCCTAGGGCAGGTTGACTTCTCACCCGCTTCAAATGTTGAATGGGAGTTATCAGCTGGGCCAGTAGGAGCCTTCTGCGCTGACTAGTAAGCTCAGAAGGTAGTTATCATCCATCCACAAGGTTAATCAGCTATACTAATAGAGAAGACTCCAGATCCAGATCTGTTTTTACATCACTGTGATCATTGGCGGATTTAACAATGGGCAATATAGGCGATTGCCCGGGGCGGCATCTTGCTGGGGGTGGCACGGGGAGACGAAGAAAAAGAAAAAACAAAAAACGTGCCCTGGTAAAAATCACATGCTTTGAGATACGATTTATTTTATGCAAGTGTATTAATCCCAAGAGTGGTAGGCTAATACCAGAATAAAGACGTTAGGGGCTATGTATATATGGCGTCTGTTGTAAGCACATTTGTTGTTCTCTATGTGCAACAAAAACAACGCTGATGAAAGCAAACTGATGCATGCACACAGAGAACCATTCCCGCATGCCTCACACGCTCCTCCTGATCCCAGTGTGAATCCCAGTTGTTTAAATGCACGCCGATAAACTACCCGCCACTCATGCTCATAGATTATGACATGAGGTGTCGGCATGCAGCGAGTATTGCTAGTTGACAAAACTGAAGTTTATACAATATCATGATGATCTGATTTTGACTAAGCATGGCTATGAAGCAGAAAGGAGAGATAAAGAGTCAGGGAAGTGATACTACATTAATTCTCGGCCTTGAGTCGAGTCTAAGATGAATAGATAACTCTATAAAACTTTTTTTTTTTGTATTTTAAAGAATTGTTAAAATTAATATTCATGCAAATGATTTCTCAAGTGATCTTAGCATATCACTCCAGTTTTGACTTTACATTGTTTTCCAGTTACATTTAGGATTGATTTCTGTTATTTATTTAGAATAATTGTATAACACCAACAACAATAGTAATAATAATAAAAATAATAATAATAATAATAATAATAATAATAATAATAATAATAATAATAATAATAATAATAATAATAATAATTTTATTTATAATAAACAAATATTTTTAATAATTCCAGTTCAGATATTTTTATATTTTACCCAAAGTTGGGGTAAAACAGCAAGCTTTTTTCAGAATATACATGTTTAATGGTCCTTTTTTTAATATTAACTAGTTGCAACCCTACATGGGGGGAGGGGGGATTGGGGGGGCGTATATGGGGTGGTTCGCCTAGAACTGCCCCTAATTGTGATGGTTGGGTTTAGGGTTGGGGTAGACGTTAATAAAATACAATTAATGGGAAATTTAATAAATAATGTAAATAATTCTCATGGTTAATCATTTATCCCACAGGTGTCAAATCCAGTTCCTGGAGGGCCACAGCTCTGCACAGCTTAGCTTTAACCCTGATTAAACTCACCTGATCAAATTAATTGAGTCCTTTAGGCTTGTTTAAAACCTACAGGTAAAGCTGCGATCACACTGGACTTTTCTCCCCATAGACTTCCATTCAAACGCACGCGAATGCGTCAGAACGGAAACACAAGCTCGTGCGTCAAGTTTCGCAGATCACTGCATTGGAAAGTTCAAGCTTGGTGAACTCTGACCGCATCACTTGACTGCGTGAGACCAATGGAGCTTCAAAACATGACCTCTCTGTCAAGAAATTTAAAACATGAAGCAATCGCTCGCTTTTTTAAATGTCTAATCATCTTGTTTAGTCCCGTCCCTTTTCGCAGCACCGTACGACAGAATTGCTCAAACTCTAGTGTGACTGCAGCTTAACGGTTTTAAAGCAGTGTAGGAACTAAACTGTGCAGAGTGGTGGCCCTCCAGGAACTGGATTTGACACCTGTGATCTATACTAATAGAGAAGACTCCGGATCCAGATCTGTTTTTACATTACTGTGACGATTGGTTTTAAGGTTGGGGTAGGGATATACATAAAAAAAATACAACTAATGGCAAATTTAATAAATAATATAAACAATTCTCGTTAACTTTCAGCCGCAACTGTATGTGATCTACAGGTGATTAACCATATGGATGGATGATAACAGTCTTCTGAGGCTCCCAGTAGGCACAGAAGTCTCCTACTGGCCCATATCTATCAGCTGATAACCACTGATAACGCCATTTCAATCGAGTGATAACATTCGAATCGGCTGGATTTCTGCAAAAGTTTTTACTTAGAAGAATTACCTAAATGTTCTCAAATCTGCACTATATCCCCATTGTCATAAAGCAAGTTATTACATCTGGTCGACTGAGAGTGCACGTCTGTAATGTGTTCGCTTGTAGCATCATTATCAGCAAACACAGAATGAGCTGTTAACCTGAAGCCTCCAGTGTCTGTTAACAGCTCTCAATTATTCTCTTTTACGCTGTCGATTGAAACTCTTTTGTGCTGTTTTTGTGAGTCGTTCAAAAGCCCTCAACATCAGTGTCACTATCAGTGCAAGTATGTGCTTATGACTCATTTGACCCTTGACCTCAGAGTGCACTGACTTCTGAGTGACCGCTGTGTTTGCCAACATAGGATCATTCTGAATACGTAGTTCTATATACGTTTCTGGAGGCTGCAAATTATGTAGCCAGAGGTACGTATGGCTGCGTTTAATTTTTTAAACAAACACTACGCGGTGGTATGACGCCATTCATTTTTGTGCTTTCCAACTGACTGCTTACCTCTGTGTGGACGGCTTTCCAGCTGTAATCAGTTTGTCCCGTTTGCTCGTCATGCACGTCGGCGGACTTGAGATGCAGAGAGGAGTTAGGACTGGGTTCAAGTCCGGTGAAGAACGGTTCCAGAAAGCTGGTAAGACAAAAACAGAATCCAAAAAATATAATAAGCAAGTAAATAACAGGGTGAGAATGTGGTAAAATCTGAAAATGTGGTAAAAATCAGACATGGGCTTTTCTTTTCCTGGATTGCTTTTGAAAATTGTTGGTTGGGTTTAGGGAAGTGGGTGGGCGGGTCAATCAATAAAATTGGTTGGGTTTAGGGATGGAGGAGGGTGGGTCAGTCGACTGGTCGGTCAGTCAGTCAGTCAACAGCAGCCTCTGGTGGGTTTATGTGAGAACAGCAGGCGAGAATGGCACTCGCGAGAGAAATTTGAGATATGAAAAAGCATACACAGCGACCTCTCATGGATTCGCGAAAACAAAAACTGCAAAAATACGTACCTCCTGGGAGAGGTACGTTTTCAGAATGAGCCTGTATTTGCATACTTGATGACAGCAGGATTTTTATGTTAACACAACTTAATTGTTTAGAAGTAATAGGCTATTTGCAATGTAATTTGATGAGTATTTGTTTGTATTATATGTAAAGTGTGGTTCAAAAGATTCATTACATTAGCTTAGTGTCCGATATTTTTAAAGATGCACTATCCTTATACATAAACTGCTGATCTGACTTCAAAATAACTATATTCTCACTTGAAAACTCTTAAAACTTGATTTCGTGGCATACCCAACAAACACATCTACATTGTAGCAATGTCTGTACAACATAGCATTTTTTCAAAGGCAACGTCGCCACTTACATACTTGCAACATTGTCACAACGTAGAAATGTAAGTCCTGAGAAGGCTGTAGCAACATTTTCAAGTAACATTCAGCAACCATGAGATGACGTTCTTACCAAATGTATTTATTTATTTTTCCTGTCAGTTTATCAATACTGCCTAAAATACAGGACAGCGGTAATAATATTTATATATATATATATATATATATATATATATATATATATATATATATATATATATATATATATATATATATGTATAATATATAATTATATTATGTATATTATATAATTATATTATATATAATTATATAATAATATATAAACTTTTAAGTGTAAAAAAATGCCCCACAAATGTATATGATCAAACTTTTTTATTATATATTTCACATTTAATACATACTGTACACCTCTAATTATAAGCAGACAGTACAAAATGTTTAGATTATATTAAATAATTAAACTAAAAGTGTAGGCTAAATTAAAATGTCAACTGAGAAAAAGTATACAAACAAGAAAAGTGAACAAGAAAGCAAAATGCAGACACTGGGCATCAAAGCTCTGGACTAGAGAATACAGCAGACGGGAGCGCAGCCGAAGACCTGGCGTAGTTGTTGGTACAGAAAAACCAGTCAGAGAAGGAACCAAATTCAACAGAGAATCCAGTTCAGAGATGGACCCGCAGCAGCCACAAGTCAAAATATGCAGTGAACAAGAGGGGACAGATCAGAGCTTGACACAACAGGACTACACAAATAACCACTGATGTCTAATTTAGCAAGAAGAAATTAAGCAATACTTACATCTCCTCTGTCGTTGTTGAATGAGATGCCGAACGGTCTGATGAAATTTAAACTAATTCATTAATGACAAGTAAATGTTGTACAGTGGTCGTCAATGCCGCCTAGCACAACCTAAAGCAACGTCCATTTAAATGGCAACATTATGACACCAATGTGACAACCTTCAGCAACAACGTACATCCTCAACCTTTTTACAATGTTGGTACAACGTTGTAAGTAGGTCGCTACGTTGAGGCAATGTTGTGTGTTTGTTGGGTAGTTGATGAGTATTTTTTTTATTTTGCGGATTTGCCGTCCACCATTAATCGTCCTCATCCTGTGCATTTCCTGTGCAGCACATGTGAGTTGCTATGGTAAATACAAATGTTTGGGAGAAGCGCATTTATTTCGAACTGTGATCAGAACTACCTGGAACTACCTGTGCATTTCAATGAAAATAATGCACACCCCCCCAGCCAATCAGAATCAAGAATATTAACAGACCATGGTATAAGTAAGGGATAATCCAGCCTAATCTAAAAAAAAAAGTATTTTACGTTTTGTCAGTTTAGTGGCTAATTCGTACAAATTTGTATGAGTTCAGTCGTACGAAATTATACGATTTTAAAAAGGAGGCGTGGCACCTAACCCCACCCCTAAACCCAACCAACATTGGGGATGAGCAAATCGTATGAAAATGTACGAGTTAGATTGTACAAATTCATACGAATTAGCCACTAAATCAAAAAGTTACGAATTGCTGTGAGATTGTGTTGGATAATCAATGGCTTGCCTTGCGTTAAGGCACGGAGGTGCCTCTGCAAAGTGCAATAAAATCCTTTAATGTACGGTAAGCCATTGATTATCCCGTTTATTCCATGGTCATTTGCCAAGGAAGGCGTAAGCTTAAAATAGTTTCTCTATGCAATGCAATATTTGTCCGAATTTGTCCGTTTTTACATATTAGATTTTCTAGTCCCTCCACTGTATCAGCTGTGACAGGGTAACAGACAGAGAAAGAGAGAGAGAGAGAGAGAGAGAGAGACAGAGACAGAGAAAATGTGTGTGCTGTTTATACCTGCTAATATTAAGACGCGATTTCATCAATCCAATCACAGCTGGACAAATAAGACATTCCCACCCATTACACCCAGACATTACACCCAATGCTGTTTTTATAAAATTCCCTTTAACAAACATTTTTTAAAACCTAAAGTAAACAAATTATGTTTATATGCCTCTTTCGAATCAAAGTATTAGGTTAGGCAAACTGATCTCATGGAATTGGTCTAACAAAAAGACCGCGATTGCTGCTTTAAGTAGAAAAACGTTACGATTATTAAAACAAATTAATCTATATTATATACAAGTCTTCACAGAGCTGCCGCTGACCGCCTGGAACTTCCAACATTTTTAAACACGCGCTATATCCTTATACATAAACTGCTGATTAGACTTTAAAATATCTATATTGAAAACTCTTAAAGCTGGATTTTGTGGCATAATTTGAGTTTTTTTTTATTTTGTGGATTCCTATCAGCCACTAACAGTCCTCATCTGTTTCCTGTGCAGCACATGTGAGTTGCTATGGTAACTACAAATGTTTGGGAGAAGCGCATTTATTTCGAACTGTGATCAGAACTACCCGGAACTACCTGTGCATTTCAATGAAAATAATGCACACCCCCCCAGCCAATCAGAATCAAGAATTTCAACAGACTATGGTATAATATGTTTTAAGTCCTCCCACTGACCCCTTGGTGTGTGTGTGTGTATTTAATGTGCATCACTTGTAAGTTTAATGCAAGTTTATCACTTGACACACCACAGCTTATTCATTTATTTATTTATTTATTTTTTGCTTAATTTAGCATTTCTGCAAATATTGACAAACTTCCCAATTAAATTGGGAAATACCTGATATTCCATTTCTCAAATATGTGTAAGAACATATACCACATCGTTTAAACAGCTTAATAATGATCATATTATTTGATCTATGACTGGTGATGGGCATAGAGATTAGAGCTGCTGGAGTAAATATTCTAATAACCTAAACAGCCTGTATCTGATGTGAATAAAACATATTTGCATGCAAAATTATTCTTATTGTGTAACGCCCCATCAAAGGAACTGAAAACAGGGACTTAAATACACAGGAGATGATGAACTGATTACATACAGGGGTGAGACACAGGTGATGAACATAATGATATGGCGGGAAGACAGAACAAAGGAGCGCATGGTGAGTATCACATGATGAAAATAAACATACACAGGAGACTAGGTTTGACAGCACCCCTCCTTTTAAAAGGTGCACCCAAACAAAAGGAGGAGTGAGAGGAGGTGGTCAGGAGAGAGTCTGTGAGGGAGGAACCAGGAGATGAACTGGAGTGCATGGAAAGGGGAGGTTCACCCAACCAAAGCGACGACACCAGTCCGGATGCCCGCGGTGGAGCCAGAGCAACAGAGGACCGAGGCGTAGCTCAATGGAGCTAGTAGGATAGAGGGATGAGGCGAAGCCGGAGGAGCGGAGTCCAGAGGTGGAGGCAGTGCGACGACTAACCAAGGCAGAGCCGGGGGGAGGAGGGAGCCAGGTGGAGCTGGTGGGTTGATGGTTTACTGAGGAGATGAGGTAGGAGAGAGCCAACGTGGAGCCGTTGGGTCGGAGGGCCGAGGTAGAGTCGGAGGTCGGAGATGACGACGTCAGGCAACAACCTCTTGCTGGAGGGTGAGCTGGGGGACTAGCTGACTGAAACAGCACTGGAGCAGGCAGAATGGTTGTGGTTGATGACGTCAATGGAGGTGAAGAGGGCAGGTTGGGTGGGGTGCTGCTCATGACCCTGAAGCTATCATCTTCGGGGATGAACGGGCTGGAGGGCTGTCTGGGAACAGCGGGAGGGGCGCAACTTCGCTCTAGAAATCAGTGAGCAGCACTTCAGTGTCCAGTGATAGCTCACCCTCTGCTGTGGGTTGGTGGGCCGAGGTAGAGTCGGTGGTGTTCCGCTCTGTTGTTCTTGATGGCGATGGCTCACACACCACGGGTGGCTCTCCGTCTGCAGTGGGCTCTGGCATGCGCTCCCTGCATATGGTTTGGTTGGTCACTGGGTCAGGATTGGCACTGATGTCGAATGATGGCCGGTTCCTTGCCAGTGTCCACTCCACATAGGCGGTGAGATTGCCTCGAGGACCATCTTCGGATGACTGTGCTCGGCCATCTGATTTGTTCTGCTAGGAACAGGAAGTTGTCCATATGGTCCTCGAGGCTGCTTCTCCCCCTGCTTCATCATGATGATGATGAATTCGAGAGTTTAAATTGAATCCATGGGGAAGAAACACGAGAGAGAACAAAGTAAAACACTGGGGGTAAAAAGACTATGTAAATAAAATGAGAGGAAACACACCGTCAACTTTTTATTTTGGGTCTGGTATTATGTAACGCTCCGGGTTCACTTGAGGAAGGCACAGGCTCGCAAGATTATCAAATACATATATTTATTTACAATACTCACAAGGAAGAACACTGGCAGGACATGGGGTGAAAACAAGCAACAGACGAGACATCACAAAGAATACTGGACAAGGAACTAACTGAATACATGGACTTAAATACACAGGAGATGATGAACTGATTACATACAGGGGTGAGACACAGGTGGAGGTGATGAACATAATCACATGGCGGGAAGACAGAACAAAGGAGCACATGTTGAGTGTCACATGATGAAACTAAACATACACGGGAGACTGGGTGTGACATATTGTCATATTCATGTACACCAGTGTGCATTTTACAACCCATAAATGCTATGTTTTGCTAATACTTATGCATATTCAAATGTTGGAAACCTAGGATGAACATAATTTTTTTGAAAATACTGATAAATATGGCTCAGTGCAGGATATCTATGGAAAGTATTTTTTTTACTTCGAAGCTGATTGCATGATACACTGAAAATTCTAATCACAATGGTGCGTTTGTACATGTCAACGTGTTAACAGAATCTAAACCTTGAAGACAACACCCAAATTGTTAATTACTTTCACATGAGCTACTTCACAAATTTACAAAAGATTTGTGAAAACACAAAAGGAGTCAATTTTATTGGAACATGCTTAAAGTTTTAGAGGTTGTCAAAGTTTTAGGCCAAATCCCAATTCTACCCCTTAGCCCTTCCCCGTCCCAATTCTTATTATCTTGAAGGCGTAGGGCTAAGGGGAAGAGCTAGATAGCCCTTGAAAGAGAGATTTTTTTAGGACCACACTCGAAACCACGGGGTGAGAAAATTTCCCATAATACACCAGCCACAACAGTGTCACGGATTGGCCAGGCTCTTCCACCAGCATCACGCAACGATCACCGTCACCTGAGTATTAACCACGCACAGCTGCACCCAATCACTTCCATTCACTATATAAGCACACACCTCACTTCAGTCAGTGTCCGGTCTCGTTCCCACGAAGCGGACTCATAGCGAGTACCTCCTGGTAGTCACTATCACATTGATCTAATCTCTTGAACTTACCTGCTCTCTGTTTTGTTCCAGTCTGTCCAGTGTTCCCGGTGTCCTGTCTGTATTGAGTGTGTCTTCAGTCTGTCTTCCCCGCAAGCCCTCTGGTGTGTGCATTCGGTCTCCCCCAGTGTCTGTCATCCATCCTGCTCCGAAGAAGGAATATCTGCTCAATCATACAACAGTCACATCCCCTTTGTTATCCTTGTCTGCTCCTCTGCTGTAATAAACATCTTTCATTATATACTCAACTAACTTGTCCGTCTGCTTCCCTAACAGAAGACCGGACCAACACCAATACAGCATGAGCACTCCCGATCCATTTCAGGAGTTGGTGGACTCCCTGAAGAGAGTTTTAATGCCAGCTACTCCACTTCCCGAAGCACCACCAGCACCGAGCACTTCTTCACTGTCCACCCACTCATCCAGTCCCATGGCTCGACCAGCGCCCTACTCTGGCGGGGCGGAGGAGTGCAATGGCTTTCTATTACAATGTTCTCTGATATTCACAATGCAACCAGATTTATACCCCACAGATCGGTCCAAAATTGCCTTCATCATCTCCCTTCTCTCTGGGTCGGCTCTCAGGTGGGCTGAGACCATCTGGCAGCAAGCTGGGCCGGTAACCAGTTCCATTCATAACTTTATCACATATTTCAAGGAGGTCTTTGGTCGTACAGATGGAGAAGTAGCAGCCGGAGAACAACTATATTATCTGAAGCAGGGAGCCATGTCCACCCAGGACTATGCGCTCCGGTTTCGTACTCTGGCTGCTGCTAGTGGATGGAATGAGCGATCTCTCCTAACCACTTACCGGCTCGGATTGGAGCCCAACCTGAGGTTACAGCTGGCAGCCCTCGACGATACCATGGGGTTGGAAAAATTCATCCAACACTCACTTCGATGTTCTGATCGTCTGAAGGTCTACCAGCATGATCTCCCATCAAACTCACAAGCACTCCTTCGTCCGCCAGAGCCAGTCTTCCCTCCAGAACCAGAACCTATGATCGTCGAATCTGGTAGACTTACGATTACTGAGCGACAGAGGAGGCTGACCCGGGGTCTGTGTATGTAATGTGGTGCCGAAGGACATGTCAGGCTGGACTGTCCCATTCGTCCAGTACGTTCATTGGTGAGTGTGTTCAGTTCTCCCGTTGAAAAAATGCACCCTCTCACCACCAATGTTCAGTTAACTGCCCATTCTGTCTCTATTTCAGTCACGGCCCTCATCGACTCCGGGTCAGCTGGAAATTTCATCTCGCACGCCCTCTGTCGCCGCCTCCAGCTCCACACCGAAGCCTCGACGCACGTCTACCAGATTCAACCTATAACCACCGATATCCATTCCCAGGCACGTATCCATCGTAAATGTAAACCCGTCACCTTCAGAGTAGGGTTACTTCATAAGGAAGAAATTCAATTTCTGGTTCTGGAGGGAGCATCAATGGACATCATCCTAGGGCGCCCGTGGCTGGTGAAGCACGATCCCATCCTCTCTTGGGGCACCGGAGAAATCAAAAAATGGGGTAAAGAATGCGTCTCCAGCTGTTTTCCCGACCTACCCTTGCAGATCCAGAAACCCATAAATGTCTACGTCACGTCTGTCGAAAGTCCAGTTGAGAAACGATCCATCCAGATCCCGAAGATCTACTCCTCATACGAGGACGTATTTTGCCCCAAGAGAGCTTCCCAGCTACCTCCACATCGGCCATGGGACTGCGCCATTGACCTGCTTCCTGATGCTCCTATGCCCAGAGGTAGGATCTACCCGTTGTCCCTTCCAGAAACTAAGGCCATGGAGGAGTACATTCAGGAGGCTCTGAGTCAGGGGTATATTCGCCAGTCCACGTCACCCGCGGCCTCAAGCTTCTTCTTCGTGGCCAAGAAGGACGGAGGGCTGCGGCCATGTATTGATTATCGAGTCCTGAACCAAGGAACCATCAAATTCAGATACCCACTTCCTCTCGTCCCTGCGGCCCTGGAACAACTCCGATCCGCCAGGATATTCACTAAGTTGGACCTCCGCAGCGCCTACAATCTGGTACGAATACGCGAGGGGGACGAATGGAAGACGGCGTTTGTGACCCCTACTGGACACTACGAATATCTGGTCATGCCCTATGGTCTGGTCAACGCCCCCTCCGTATTCCAGAACTTCATACACGAAGTCCTCCGGGAGTTCCTCCATATCTCCGTCATTGTCTATATTGATGATATCCTGATTTACTCCCGGAGTGAGGCCGAACATCGCCACCACGTTGCGGAGGTCCTACAAACCCTAAGGAAACATAAACTGTACCTCAAGGCTGAGAAGTGCTCATTTCACTTACCATCTGTCCAGTTCCTCGGATACATCATTGACCGAAAAGGGGTTCGTATGGACGAGGGGAAGGTCACTTCCGTCATCTCCTGGCCTGAACCAAAAACCATCAAAGAACTCCAACGATTCCTAGGGTTTGCCAATTTCTATCGCCGTTTCATCAACAACTACAGTCTTATCACCGCTCCACTTACCAACCTCCTAAAGAATCAACCCAAAACGCTATCCTGGTCACCCGAAGCGGCCGCAGCCTTCCAAAGACTCAAGAAGTCCTTCACGCAGGCTCCACTCCTGACTCACCCCAATCCCGACTTGCCTTTCGTGGTCGAGGTGGATGCATCGACCACCGGAGTAGGAGCCATCTTGTCCCAGCTCCATGGTAATCCCTCACTACTCCATCCATGCGCCTACTTCTCCCGTAAGCTCAGCCCGGCGGAAAAGAACTATGACATCGGGAACCGTGAACTTCTAGCCATCAAGCTCGCCCTGGAGGAGTGGCGACACTGGTTGGAGGGAGCTAAACACCCATTCCAGGTGATTACCGACCATAAAAACTTACAGTACCTTAAAGAAGCGAAAAGACTCTGTCCTCGTCAAGCCCGGTGGTCCTTATTCTTCTCCAGATTTCAGTTCTCCATATCATATCGACCAGGATCCAAAAACATCCGGGCGGATGCACTCTCCAGAATCCATGACCAACAGGAAACAAGTGAGACCCCGGCCAACATCCTCCCAGATCAGATCACTGTCTGTCCCATCACCTGGTCTGCTCCAACAGTTGTCGCCACCCCAGAGTCCAGAACTCCGCCGGGCTGTCCCCCCAATAGACGATTCATCCCTGAAAATCAACGGGTAGATCTCATTCACTCCAGTCATACCTCTCTGGGCACAGGGCATCCCGGGGCCAACAACACCCTCTCGCTGCTATCCCAACGCTTCTGGTGGCCGAACATGGCGAGGGATGTGAGGAGATACATCCAAGGCTGTAGAGAATGTGCCATGTCAAAGAGTCCTCGTCATCTACCTGCAGGAAAACTCCATCCCTTGCCCATCCCAAACCGCCCCTGGTCACACCTAGGAGTTGACTTCATGACAGACCTCCCATCGTCTGAAGGTAATACTTGCATTTTAGTCATTGTAGATCGATTCTCCAAATTCTGTCGTCTGATTCCTCTGAAGGGTCTACCCACAGCCCTAGAAACTGCTGAAAACCTATTTAACCATGTCTTTCGATGTTTTGGGCTACCTGAAGACATAGTCTCGGACCGAGGACCCCAATTCATCTCCAGACTATGGAAAGCCTTTTTTAGACTCCTAGGTGTGACCGTCAGCCTCTCGTCTGGCTATCACCCACAGACCAACGGCCAGACTGAGAGGAAGATTCAAGAAGTGGGGCGGTTCCTCAGGACCTTCTGTCACGGTCATCAGAACTCCTGGAGCCAGTTTCTGGGCTGGGCGGAATACGCCCAGAATTCCCTGCGGCAACCTACCACCGGACTTACGCCATTCCAGTGTATTCTGGGCTTCCAACCTCCACTATTTCCCTGGGATGGCGAACCTTCTGACGTCCCCGCAGTGGATTACTGGTTCCGGGAGAGCGAGAGGGTCTGGGACGATGCTCATCACCATCTCCAGAGGGCAGTTCGCCGAGCCAAGGAGGTGTCAGACAAGAAGAGGATTCCTGGACCTGCCTATGCTCCGGGGCAGAAAGTTTGGCTCTCCACCAGAGACATCCGCTTGCGACTGCCCTCCCGAAAACTTAGTCCCAGATTTGTTGGTCCCTTCACCATCCTGGAACAGGTCAACCCAGTCACTTATAAGTTACAGCTACCACCACAATATAGAATCCACCCCACATTCCACGTGTCACTCCTTAAACCCTTTCACGACCCTCTGATTCCCTCCACAGAGCCTGGCCATGAAGAGGAACCCCCTCTTCCACTGATGTCAGAAGAAGGGTCTATATACAAAGTCAAGGACATTCTACGGTCCCGACGTCGTGGTGGTCATCTGGAATACCTCGTAGACTGGGAGGGATATGGTCCAGAAGAGAGGTCTTGGGTCCCCAGATCCGATATATTAGATCCCGCACTTATGGAGGAGTTCCACTCCAATCACCCCGAGTTCCCAGCACCTCGTGGACGAGGTAGACCACCACGGCGTCGGCGGTCTAGGCCCTCAGGAGCGGGCCCTGGGGAGGGGGGTAATGTCACGGATTGGCCAGGCTCTTCCACCAGCATCACGCAACGATCACCGTCACCTGAGTATTAACCACGCACAGCTGCACCCAATCACTTCCATTCACTATATAAGCACACACCTCACTTCAGTCAGTGTCCGGTCTCGTTCCCACGAAGCGGACTCATAGCGAGTACCTCCTGGTAGTCACTATCACATTGATCTAATCTCTTGAACTTACCTGCTCTCTGTTTTGTTCCAGTCTGTCCAGTGTTCCCGGTGTCCTGTCTGTATTGAGTGTGTCTTCAGTCTGTCTTCCCCGCAAGCCCTCTGGTGTGTGCATTCGGTCTCCCTCAGTGTCTGTCATCCATCCTGCTCCGAAGAAGGAATATCTGCTCAATCATACAACAGTCACATCCCCTTTGTTATCCTTGTCTGCTCCTCTGCTGTAATAAACATCTTTCATTATATACTCAACTAACTTGTCCGTCTGCTTCCCTAACAAACAGCTGCATCCGGAAGTCAGGAGATGCACAAATTAGTATTTCTTGTCATTATTACGAATTTTTATGACAAACAAACATGTTTTAATACATTCATAACCGCACTCGTGTTTTCCCATCATGCGTTTAAAAAAACCCAGCTAAAATAAAAACCACTAAATCTAAAATCCAAAATAATAACTCCTGTATAGCAGTCCCACAACATTCTGTCACTCGAATACCCTGTCAGAAAAGTCTAGTGGCTGGGAATGGGTTTTTTACAGTGTCTGCTGTAATGTTAATGTTGTTTTTGTTGTGTTTGCATTGATGAATATGCCCAGGGTGTAAATGCACAGAATAGTTACGATCTTATTGCCACATTATATCGTTATGATAACATAATATATGCCTTCAGTAATTTGCTGAAAATAAATACCAAAAAATAAGTCACGATTGTCTGATCTCATATGAAGCAAGTGCTCACGATGACATATGATGATGTGTGCAGGTGCTATAGTGGTGTTCCATTTCTTAGGGGTAAATTTTGATAAGCAGGAGAATGAAAACAAAGAAACTGCCATTTTTAAAAACACAGTCGAGACATTACACCATTACAATATATACATAATAACAAGCCATGGTTGACCCGAGCTCAATCAAACTTTGTCGTCCTCTTGATGAACAGCCACGAAGCCAAGAAGAACAAAATCTGCCATGTCTTATTGTTGTTTTACGAGGCTGTCTAAAAGTGTGAGCGTATTCACTTTCTCCAGGGAGCTCACGATCGCATCTATATTTGAAATAACGAACTTCTTAATAATAATAATAATAATAATAATGTGTGTGTTATTATTGAAGTGTTTCTGACATATGGTCTTTCAAGGGGAAAGGGACAAACAAGAGAGTGAAGTGCGAAAAAAACAAAGGAGAAACCTGACAAAACAAAGAAGCAATGTGTTCTAGAAACCTGAACCATGAACAAACTGCCGTGTTTATCGTCGTCTTTTGGACTGTCATGAACTGGAAATGACGGAATTACTTTTTAACAAGAGGTTACATGTGCTGGTGAAGATTAAAGATACAGATGAGAGGTCTGCACTGTGGGCTTTATGTTGCATGTTGTTTTTAAACCCAAATAAAGACTAAATGTACAATGTGTGTAATTTTTCCGTAATTTTTATTTCTTTATCTATCTTCTACTACATGTGTGTAGGGACTTGTGGAGCTGCGCATGGATGGTTCAGTGTTTGGACTTTCAGCAGTGAAAATTAAACCACACTGAACTGAGCAAAACTGAACTTCAACTCTCAAAACTGCACTGACTCCGTTTTAATCCACTAGAACTATGTTAAACTGCTTTGACACAATCTACATTGTAAAAGCGCTATAGAAATAATGATATGAATTGTTTAGGTTGGTGGGCTAAAAAGGCAGTGATGTCAAAGTAGTCGTGAGGGCTGGTGTTTAATCATATTATCCATAATTGACAAAATCCAGAATTATCGGTTTTGCCTACTTGGTTTCAATAAAAGCTGTGTTTTGGACTAATGTGGTAATTTGAAAGAGCATTTGGGGTACAGAGATCAATATGTCAAAATATCGAGAAAAATCTAATTTCAATTAATGACTACTTTAAACCAGTATCAAAGTCTGCAATATACAGTGCCTCCGGAAAGTATGCATAGCGCTTCACTTTTTCCACATTTTTTTTTTTGTTACAGCCTTATTCCAAAATAGATTTAATTATTTACTCAAAATTCTACACACAATACCCCATAATAACAATGTGAAAAAAGATTTTTTGAAATTGTTATAAATTTATTAAAAATAAAAACCTGAAAAATCACATGTACATAAGTATTCACAGCATTTGCTCAATACTTTGTTGATGCACCTTTGGCAGCAATTACAGCCTCAAGCCTTTTTGAATATGATGCCACAAGCTTGGCACACCTGTCTTTGGGAAATGTTGCCCATTCCTCTTTGCAGTACCTCTCAAGCTCTATCAGGTTGGATGGGAAGCGACGGTGTACAGCCATTTTCAGATCTCTCCAGAGAGGTTCAATAGGATTTAGGTCTTGGCTCGGGCTGGGCCACTCAAGGACATTCACAAGTTGTTGTGAGGCCACTCCATTGATATTTTGGCGGTGTGCTTTGGGTAATTTTCCTACAGGAAGATGAACCATCACCCCAGTCTGGGGTCAAGAGCACTCTGAAGCAGGTTTTCATTCAGGATGTCTCTGTACATTGCTGCATTCATCTTTCCCTCTATCCTGACTAGTCTTCCAGTTTCTGCTGCTGAAAAACATAGCCCACAGCATGATGCTGTCACCACCATGCTTCACTGTAGGGATGGTATTAGCCTGGTGATGAGTGGTGGCTGGTTTTCTACAAATGTAACGCCTGGCATTCATTCCAAAGAGTTCAATTTTAGTCTCATCAGACAAGAGAGTTTTGTTTCTTATGGTCTGAGAGTCCTTCAGATGCCGTTTGGCAAATTCCAGGTGGGGAGTGGCTTCCGTCTGGCCACTCTACCATGAAGGCCTGATTGGTGGATTGCTGCACAGATGGTTGTCCTTCTGTAAGGTTCTCCTCTCTCCACAGAAGAAAGCTGGAGCTCAGACAGAGTGACCATCGGGTTATTGGTCACCTCCCTGACTAAGGCCCTTCTGCCCCGATCACTCAGCTTAGATAGCCAGCCAGCTCTAGGAAGAGTCCTGGTGGTTCCAAACATCTTCCACTTACGGCTGATGGAGGCCACTGTGCAGATTGGAACTTTTAGAGCAGCAGAATTTTTTTTGTAACCTTCCCCACCCTTGTGCCTCAAGACAATCCTGTCTCGGAGGTCTACAGACAATTCCTTTGTCTTCATGCTTGGTTTGTGCATTGACATGTACCGTCAACCCTGGGACTTTATATAGACAGGTGTATGTATACATTTTCCAATTATGTCCAATCAACTGAATGTACCACAGGTGAACTCCAATTAAGCTGCTGAAACATCTCAAGAATGATCAGTGGAAACCGAATGTACCTGAGCTCAATTTGAGAATACTTATGTACATGTGATTTTTCAGGTTTTTTTTATATTTTATGAATTTGCAACAATTTCAAAAAATCTTTTTTTCACATTGTCATTATGGGGTATTGTGTGTAGAATTTTGAAGAAATAAATTTATTTAATCCATTCTGGAATAAGGCTGTAAATAAAAAAAAATGTGGAAAAAGTGACACGCAATGAATACTTTCCGGATGCGCTGTAGGAAATGTGAAAAGTGTGCCATCAGGAGCAAGGAGAACAAGCTTGTTTAATTTTGTAGAGAATGTCAATGGTCTACAACTGGTCAAGGTCATTTGGGCAGTTCTTGGCCAGAATAAGCTGTGCAACGTGAATCAAACTTTATGCAGTCCAGTGCTGAGAGAGTACAAATTAATTTGACTGAATCTAACCTTGCCAGCTCCCAATTTGCTGTCATTTTCTCTTAAGGCTAATAGCATAAAATGATGATCTAGCATGATATTTGTAGGAACTCAGAAAGAAAAGCACTCTGAAAATAACAAAAAAAAGTGCTATCAAGTGCTGTATTAATAGTACATTTTGTTCTGCGTGTATTTTGTCACAGTAATAGCCTGACCTGATGGTTTCAAAACAACTGAAAATAGTATCTTTATTTTATTTTATTCACCACTATTGTACTTTACCATGTTGATTTCTGGAAAAATTAAATGTTTTTTTTTTTTTTTTTGCTAACAGTGCTAACAGTATGTACATATAAAAACATCTCAAATCACAAACTCTAATCAGATTATTCAGCATTTACAGCAAAATGATAAAAATGTATGCCAGTTTTGTCACTGAACATTGCTCAGCCCCCGTTGAAACACTTCCAAAGCAAGCAGTTTGGATAGACCTGCGGTAATAAACTACGATTAGTGGCAAGGCCCGGATAATTGCAGAAAGATTAGCATCAGTGCTGGCTCTGAAATCATCATCAAAAGCACATTAGACCGTCTGCTGAGTTCAGGTGAGCTGTGAGATCAGCACTCAAGGGCAGATCTTCATTATTATACATGCAGACCCAACTGTGCCCCGTTTTCCCATGGGCACCAACACTGCCATTATCTGAATATGCTCTTCTCCCTCACCCTTGGCCCTATACAAATATAGCACAAGAAAAATAAATCAACTATATAGAAAATTTGTAGTATAACATTACACTTATTCAAACAAGAAATATTTGATGCTGGTATTTTGGGTTTGTATGCAAGTGTATTGAACACAGTGTTGTATAATCAATTTATTTAAAAGTTCTTTGTAACTAAACCGATGCTAAATCCTAAATCCCAAGATCAGTCTTTTAATTCATGCTGTTTCAGATGACGTGTTTGAATGTGTGTATGTGTGTCATATATCAGAACATAAATGTGTTCATGAGTATGACAGATATAACAAAGAGATGGTGAATTATGTGGCACACCAAACAAAGAACGAACTCGCAGCTGAACTATCATTGTACGATGTATTGCTTGGGTAAAGAACGATGTAGTGACGAGTGTTTCCCAACTCCCATAGTTTCTCTGTCGCAGATCCATCGTTTGAACCACGTTAGTTATAAAGTAAAACGTCATGATGCTCTAATATTCCTTTTTGTAAAAACATTATTTTTTATTTTATTGAAAAAGTCTACTTTTACAATTTGACATGCAAACCACTGCAGAAATGTGCTAACCAACAGGCCTATGTCATATACAGTACAGATACTTAATAAACAACCTACTATAAATTAAAAGCATTAATGTATGCTATGTTTTTTGTTCTCTGTAGAGACATAACATAAATTCTGCTTTTAAATAATAGGTCACCTATAGCTTTCGTCATGAGGCTGTGTTCAAAATGACATCAATGTTTTCAAAGTGCACTGTGAAGGGAGCACAATTGTAAACAAAGATCGCTAAAACTGAACTATAAAAATACTTTGAAAGCAAATTACACCTGAGAGAGAGAACTTTATAACTTTTTTTTAATCATTCTAAGTTTAAATGTTAGAAGGTTCAAATCGAATAGGGTATAGGGGGGGATGACGGGGAATAGAACACAGCCAGGAACTATGTATCTAACTACAGCTCCAGAGGTTTAGTTGAAAGTGTACAAGTTTGCGATACAGTTTGCGAATGTTCATTGGAACGATGGATTTGGGAAATGCCAAATCAACGAACTATGTTTGTCACAACGGAACTTGCGACATTAGTTGGCAAACGATGGTTTTCGGAAACGCACCCTGGTGGGGACTTAAACCTGAATGCACAGACTCATAGGGAATTGAGATCCACATAGGTAAACATGTTTAATTGTTACATGCTTAATGATTTTTTTTTTTGTCCTCTGGATTGCCCTCAGATTGCCACATGATTTTGTTTTACCTGCGTACAGGCAATTACATTATTAATTAAATCTATAATAAATAAATATTATAATTCTAATATTATAATAATAAATTAATAATAATATAATACTATAATATATATGAATGCGCGTATGTGTGTCATATATCAGAACATAAATGTGTACATGAGTATGACACAGATATTACAAGGAGATGGTGAATTATGTGGCACACTAAACAACGAACGAACTCATGGCTGAACTATCATTGTACGATGCATCATTTGGGAAAAGAACGATATAGTGACGAGAGTTTCCCAAAACCCATAGTTTCTCTGTCGCAGATTCATCGTTAAAATATTTCTTTTTAAAAAAATTTCCCAAATTATGTTTAACAGAGCATTATTTACTGTACAATATTTTTACTTTATTATTTACTGTCATCATGGCAAAGATAAATAAATCCGTTATTAGACATGAGTTATTAAAACTATTGTGCTTAGAAATGTGTTGGAAAAAAAATCTACTCTCCGTTAAACAGAAATTGGGGAAAAAAATAAACACGGGGGCTAATAATTCTGACTTCAACTGTATATACTGTAGATAGATAGATAGATAGATAGATAGATAGATAGATAGATAGATAGATAGATAGATAGATAGATAGATAGATAGATAGATGACTTTTTTTATTTTCAGTTATACTTTTCTTCACTGATGGTAATAAATATGCCAGATGAATGATACTGAACATGTTTTTAACATAACAATGACAACAACTATTTTTATTTAAACGCATATATAAGATATATGCATTGGATTTTCATTGGCACAATCCCAACTCTACCCCTTAGCTCTTCCCCTTCCCTACCCCTCGTTTTGCTTGTTACTGTGAAGGGGGTGTCCCAATTCTCTTTAACTTGAAGGTGTAGGGCTAAGGGGAAGGGGTAGATCGCCATTTGAACGGAGATTTTTCAGGACCACTTGAAACCAAGGGGTAAAAATTTTTCCAGAATAAAACAGTCATGCTTTAAAAAACTAGCTTCAAAAAAATAAAAAAATAAAAACATTTCGCTATCTATAATTCATAATAATAACTCCTGTACAGCAGTCCCACAACATTCTGTCACTCAAGGACACTTGAATCCCCTGTCAGAAAAGTCTAGTGGCAGGGAATGACCTTTTTACAGTGTCTGCTATAATGTTAATGTTGTTTTCGCATGTTTACATTGATGAATATGGCCACTGTGTAAATGCGCAGTATAGTTACAATCTTATTGCCACATTAGATCGTTATGATAACATAGTACATGCCTTCAGTGATTTCTTGAAGATAAATACCCAAAAATAATACACCTGGAATAACTACAGCAGTCATGATCATCTGATCTCATATGAAGCAAGAGATCGCGATGACATATAATGACGTGTGCAAGTGCTGTCCCATTTCTTAGGGATAAATTTTGAAGCCCTTCCCCTTCACACTTGGTTAAGGGCCAAGGGGAAGGGGTACAAAAATAGAATTGGGATTGTTCCATTGTATCTTGTAAATAAAATAAGGAGAAAAATGCTGCACATGCACATTGGTAATACGTTTTGTGGTATTCTAAATGAGCGCTTGTTTAACGCCACTAAAATGTGGTAAAAACCCTAATTGATGTATGTCTTCTAGCCCCAGGAGCTGAAACCTAGGCTTCCAGTTTCAGTCAGAACATGTGGGGAGAAAATAAGAGAGATATAGCAGTGCATAATTACAATCATAGGGCACAGAATTGAAGCCTGCAGCACCAGAAACCAGAGGATTAGAGACAACTCAACTGACAGCCGGTTGAAGTAGGAGTTGTGTGCAACATTTTTCTGTATTCTGCTCCAGGAGTCAAGCAAGAGCCAAGCCAGCATCAGCTGCATTGCTTTACTCTAATTCACAACTGCCTTTCATGTCCTTATGGTAAAGTAAAATCTGAAAAACCTGCAATCAGAGGGTTTAAGCCACTTTAGAAATAGGTATAAACACATTCAAAGACTGCTGTTGTTTAAAGTCTTCTCAGCAGAAGCCTAGGCCTACACTCTCAGAAATAAAGGTACAGGAGCTGCCATTGGGGCAGTACCTTTTCAAAAGATACATTTTTGTATCCAAAGAGTCCACAGTGCAGAGGTCACGTTAACCGAATATTTTCCGTCACTGATGGATTTTTTTCAGCAGTGACAGAAAAAATCTGAAGGTGATCCGTCATTTTGAACGATTATGGTGAGGGCGATCTATTGTAATTTTTAGCTAACTGTAATTCCCACTCCTGTCCAGCTGATCGCGATTGCCCTTATTAATTAGCAATTGTCTTGTTTTGTCTCCTCTTTGTCACCGCTGCATACACTTGCAAAAATGTCACAGCAGCTGAGTAAGTAGACGATGAAGAACAAACACAAAAATCCTCAATCGCCGACAGCGGTTACATGCCAACCAAGCGGCAGCAAGGAGGTCAGGTGCTTTGGAGTGCATTTGTGAGCACTACCGAACACAAAGGGGTGCAGAAGGAGCGCGTGCTGCAAGATTTTTTCCCGGTGAAACGAGTGCTTGCAGTATCAAAAAATCCCACATACAGAGAATCCTGCAAACTTCTGATCACTTCCTTAGGAGAAATGTTCCTGACCGCAAGATGCTGGCTGAAGTGACGCTAGCAATTCTGGTCTCCAGTGTGGCAGCAGAATGTGGCTTCAGCCTCCAGAACAAAATTAAAACTGTCACAAGAAGTTGACTTTCCGAGGCAAAGACACAGAATTTAATAACAATTGCCTCTGCATCAGTCTCCCTTGATGCGTTTGATGCACAGGCAAGCACCCAGTTCAGGTCGACACGGACCAGGAGGAAGATGTGAGTTAAGGCAGAGGCGTCTGAATAGTTATATTTTTAAGTTATGTTCTTATTTTAGTCGGAATTATATTTTGTACTATATTGGTCGTGTTTTAATTCCCTCTGCTGACAGTGCGAAAAAAACATGAACATGAAATTGTTGAACAATGAAATTGGTGAAGTTTTTGTTCATTTGTCAAATAAATAAATAATTTGCCTATATACTTGTTGTTTAAGTTCATGATTAAAATATGAATGCAAAAAAGCTATATAAATATGCTAAATTAAATAAAGGGCAATATTAGGTTATAATGGAATTTTTACAACCCTTTCCGTCAAAATGACGGACAATGAGAAAGTCTAACATGACCTCTGCCCCAGTGACAGCTCCTGTACCTTTTTTTCTGAGAGTGTAGAAAGTCTACTTGAGGCAAAGTGAGAATGTGTGAGGTGTGAATACAGGTGTGGAGAAAAAACAGCAAAGTGTATATCCGCAGTTTCTACTTCACACCAACTTAGCCATGTAATGTGTTGAAGGCAGACTCATTATGTCTAAAAATAGTTGTGCGGTTTGGAGATCAAATAATTGATGTAGTTTATCAAACTTGCAAAGAGTCCTTCCTCTCATGTTGTTATTTTAGCTTTAATGTGAATTAGAACTAAGCATTTCTTTGGGTCTTAAAAAAAAACAAAAACACCAGTTAATTAGCCCATTTGTTTCCATTACTTGCAATGACGAGCCCGTAGTGTTGTCTGTAGAACCGAAAGCTCCTCTGAGCTTTTGAAAGTCATAAAGCTTAAGAATACGGCTGCAAGAAACATTACCCCTGATCACTCAATTTAGCTGAATGTGGAGGAATGCTTTGTCCCCTTTCAGCTCTGCCGAACTCGCGGACTGAATCGGAAGGCAAAGAGGTCACCCAGAAGAAAAGAAAGTGAGGGTCTGCAAGATGGGTTATTTAGCGCTTCTGAAAAAGCCTCTTCTCCACGCTCTCCATGAAACGCATTCCGATCCTTGCCGGCGGCAGGGTTATTATCGCTCTGTCTGTGCCAATGTGTTGACTCTCAAGACAAACTATCATTTTTAGGTCCCTTTCAGTTCCTTATCTTGCTGTAAATGAGCATAAATAAGAATGACAATTCATGTGATTATGATTTTTTTTTTTTTGAGTGTGTTTAGGTGCAGATTTCACAATGGATTGGACGGATTTGTCACAATGCAATTTGGTTTGAATGATGTTTCAGTGTAAGCTGTGTTTCATACTTCACTGCAATGCTGACAATTAAGACTGGATATTTTTGCATATTAATAATCTTATTATTGTTTACTATCTTTTACTAAGTAAAAAATGTTCTCCATCGAAAATTTTGTGATGTGATTTTTGCAGTGGAAAAAAATGACCATGCAGATTTGCTGTATTGGCCAACAGAAAGGTGTCTATAAAATAATTTCAATATGAGAGCCAGCTTTATAGTTAAATGTACGCACTGATGGTTAACTGCAAAATTTTATCGAAATATAACTTTTCACATGGAAAACGCAAGGTGCCCCACTACCTTCAACCAGTTCCACTTTCGTCACTGCCAAACCCACTTGATTACAACTTAATGCAAGTTTTATTTATGGACAAAATTAAAGTGCAACAATCTTTGGCTGCATTTGTCTTTGGTAATTACCATTATTATTAAAGTGTGTATAATCCACACAATGTGTGAAGCTGATTGGTTGGTTCTTGTCACATGACATGTGATTAAATTACGACACGTTTGGATCGGTTGATGGAAATGCCAAGATGCGCATAAACTTTGAAAATGCGCATAAAAATGTCTCCACATAACTTAGTAGGTTTGGAGGCACACACCTCCAAATTAGTAGCCCACCCGGGGGTAAAGGGCACCCTAACCACGATCCGTCAACGTTTCTGGTGGCCATCTATGGCACGTGATACCCGCGCTCACATTTTGTCGTGCTTAGTCTTAGACTGGTACCTTACTCACACCTGCAGCTTCTCCATGATGGACGTCCAGCGTTCTCCAGCCCCTGGCACCTAGACTGCAGCGCTGCACAAGTTAGAGAAATAATCATGCCCAACTGAGCCTGGTTACTCTCAAGGTTTTTTCCTTCACTTTCATCAATTGGTGAAGTTTTATTCCTCGCCATTGCCGCCACTGGCTTGCTTTGTTTAGGACTTATGGAGCTGCACATTGATGGATTTGCTCTTCAGTGGTTTCATTTTCAGCAGTGAAAATTAAACCACGCTGAACTGAACTAAACTGAACTTCATCTCTGAAAACTTGACTGACACAGTTTCAATTTACTAGAACTTCCATGTTAAGCTGCTTTGACACAATCTACATTGTAAAAAATGCTGTAGAAATAAAGATGAATTGAATTGAATTGCTTAATGTAGTATTAGCCGAATAATGGACTTTTGTCCTCCCGAGGTGTGCATTCTTTTTTAATAATTCAATGACGTGTCAATTATTCTGTACTTAAATTGTTTTTACTTGGTTGTTTATGTATGTCACATTTGACACTTGTCTAGTAAGTGTTGTCTGTGTGTGAAAACACTGCAGGCAGAGACTTGTGCTTAGGGAGTGGGGATTAATGAACATTGTGTAGGGAACTTGTCAGTTGGTACACTGTTCATGCACGGATCTCTCTTCTAATGAACTGGTTCTAAATCAAGTGTGTTAAATATGAGAGACATGCAAAATTTCTGTAAAGGTAGGGCACAAGGTCTGGAATTGAAAGCCATTACCTTAAAACAAAAAAAAAGAAAATATCAATGCTTTGCAGGATCAGATATCCTTGTCTTAGTTCCCTTGAGGCTGGAAGTGAGGCAGAGATTGCTGGGTGTTCAGACTGTCCTCCGCTCACTTCAGCGGTAGTTTAAGTGGTGGGGTCAGAGTTCAAAGGCGTCTGAAATGTGCATCTGTAGCTGCTCGACTCTTGGTCAAAGCGACCATCCAGCCGCAACATAACGTGTATTAGCAAGACAAAGAGTGCAGGAGGGGCCTGGCTTTGATTTGCCTGAGATTTATGGCCATGATGAAATCAGGCCTGAATATACGCAGTTTCCCTATTTTCTATATCATTTACTGAGATCTAAATGGAGTGCTTTTGTTCCAGGAGACGGACGCCTGGGATGAAAAGGCGATAGACTGAAAGAGAGGGTGGTGAGGGGAGAGTCCCGGCTGACCGGAGATGCTCTTTTCAGGTTTTCCTTCAGCTGATGTGGATCAAAGACAAGGGTTCACAGGAGAAGAAAGGACACGCTGATGCCTTCAGAGGTCCTGTTCTACTTCAACTCCATGTCAAGATGTTTACTAAGCACACGATGAAACGTCCGTGAGAATTTAAGATGTTAACATATCAGAACACATTTTAAGAGAAGATTTTAAGAGCTTTTAAGTTGGAATTACCTATTGGTGACATTTTAAAGTTGAAATTACAAATTCAGCACATTTTTAAAGGCAAAATTCAACCATTTATACACTAAAAATGCTGGGTTACACTCAATTGATTTGTGTTGGGACAACATAAAGGAATTAAGTTAACTTATTAGTTTTAACAAATGTAAATGAATTGAACATAAAACAAATAAGTTGACACCCCAAAAGTTAATAATTGTGTTCTTTTAGCTCATTTGAAATAAGTAGTTTGAACAAACAGCTGACATCATTTTTTGAGCATTATGAATTTATCTTTTTTTTTTTTGGCACTGTTTGTCCTGAAAGCTGTTTCAAATTTGTCAAGTTTGGTTTGAAAGTGCCTTCTGTTTATTTATGTCTAAATTGTGTTCATAAATGACTACAATATTGACCCCCACCTCCCCATCACTAATGTGGCTGCAGCATTTCAGCTACACTCTCATAAATGAAGGTACAAAGTCTGTCACTGGAGTAGTACCTTTTCAAACTGTACACTTTTGTGCCATACTGGTGGACATTAGTACCTTTAGGGTACACTTTTGTACCTTTAAGGTTGACTTTTGTACTTTTAGGGTTGACCTTTGTACCTTAAGTTCTGAATGAGAAGCTTCTTTACTGTAGACAATGGGGGTTTTATCTTCAAAATCTTTCCAAAATACCATTATTTGATGGTAGATTTGATGGTTCTTTGTCACACTGGCCAAATTATGGTGCCATCAGATTTTTGCACATGCATAAAAAGTTGTATCATAAAGTTATATTTGTTAAGGTTGATTAAGCCCAGATTTGACAAATTTCCAGGCATGTATTATATTATATTATATTATATTATATTATATTATATTATATTATATTATATTATATTATATTATATTATTATTCATTTTCCTTCGGCTTAGTCTCTATTTCAGAGGTCGCCACAGCGGAATTAACCATCAACTATTCCAGCATATGTTCTACACAGCCGATGTCCTTCCAGCCGCAGCCAAGTACTGTGAAACACCCATACACTCATTCACTCACACTCATACACAACAGCCAATGTAGATTATTCAATTCACCTAAAATGCATGTATTTGAACTGTGGGGGAAAGACACAGTCCTTCTTTTTCGCAATTTTCATTTTTAAATCGAAGCAACTTAAATCTAAACCAACCACATCTTCGTGATCAATAAAACTGCCAATGAAACATTTGAGGCATAACTGCTCATTTCAATTGTTTACTGTACCAAACAGGAATTATAGTACATAATAGCAAAAACTAAAAATTCAATAAAACCAGGTGTTACACATTTAAAACACTATTGATCAGCGATCGGTAAATGTAGCTTGTGTCCACGCTACTGCGCTACTTCACTAATAAAATAGCTTCGCTACTGTGAAAAGCTATTTAAATTATAAAGTAGAACGCTACTGCCAAGCTACTGAGAAATGTAGTTAAGCTAGCAACACTGTTAATGTGATAAAATCGCTTTGGCCAGAGGAGTCTGTTGGTGCCCTGAAATTCCCAAATCGATAACTTTGTGAGTTACAATATATCATTAGAAATGAAAGGGTTGGTTTTTATTTCTGTACACTCACGATAACAACAAAAACCATTTGCTTTTATGAAACAAAAAAAGGCTAGATTACATACACAACTCTGAAAACATTAAAAAAATTGTTAACCCTCAAAAGAATTATCATTATCCCTTCAATAAAAGCATAACACCCTTATGGCTCGTTTCCACTGACTGGTACGGGTCACCTTTATCAGGCTTGCGTTTCCACTACCAAGGGAACCCTTTTGGTGGGCGTGGTGTATGACAAAGTTTCAGTCGACGTCATTCTCGCTCAAGGAAATGTCCACAATAAAGCTGGTCACTCACATATCATATGAGAAGCTCTTCTCACAAAACAGATGCTTTACACACATCAATACTTGTGTAGAAATGTTTATTACTAACTTTTCTATGAACATGATTTGATTATAACTGCAGATCAATGACAGTGCGAAACAGCCTACTGTAACGTCTGTAATTATATTAAATAAATAAATGAACAGATATAAACACATACAGCCCCTTACAGTCGCCGATATGTTACCAACTACAGAAGAACACACACAGCAGACATTTCGTCCGTATTTAGGTAAAAAAAAAAAAAAACACAAAACATAGCCCACAGTCAGTGAAAACCTCTCATCTGTGTCTGTAATCTTCAGCAGCACATGTAGCCTCAGTTAGACAGTAATTCTATCATTCCCAGTTCATATTAGTCCAAAAAAATTAAGATAATAGTTATACATAGCATTTTGTTCATGTTTGCTGAAAAATTATGTGCTCCTTTTTTCCGGCTTCTCCTTTGCTTTTTCGCGCTTCACTCTCGTGTTTGTCATTGTCTGACAGGATCGGGTTTCAAAAGCATGTCAATAATCAAGCGCACGTTATTATCATCAGCTCAAGAAGTTTGTTATTTCAGATATAGACGCGTGGCGAACGCAAGGAAGAAAGCGAAACCGCTCGCACTTCAGACTGGCTCGTAAATAGCTACGAGGCACAAGGTAGATTCTGCTCTACTCCATGGCTTTGTGGTTGTTCATAAAGACGACGACAAGGTTTGTTTGAGCCCGGATCAAATGTGGCTCGTTATTATATGTATATATAATTCCGCTGTAATCTCTCACTGTGTAATTTAAACATGACGGGTTTTTTGTTTTCATTCTGGCTTGTTGCGCAAGCGAATGACGTATCTCTGTAAACCAATCACGTTCAGCTGCGCATCTAGCTCCACCTTTTGGTACCCTTTCTCGTGTTTGGTACCCTTTCGGAAGCGTGCTAAAAAAGTGGTACGGTACGCCTTTTGACAGTGGAAACGGCCATAAAAGCGAACCAAACCAAACCGTACCGTACCACTCAGTCGAAACGGGACATTACCTGACACTGTACATCTGATTGACCCTGCTCTGCCTGTTCCTCAATAATTTCTTTCTCCTTTGCCTGTGATTAATAATGTGACATTAGTATTTTCATAAGCACTCATTCAGCCTTGTAAATCCAAATTGCCTTCATTCATTCATTCATTTTCTTGTTGGCTTAGTCCCTTTATTAATCAGGGGTCGCCACAGCGGAATGAACTGCCAACTTATCCAGCATTTGTTTCACGCAGCGAATGCCCTTCCAGCCGCAACCCATCTCTGGGAAACATCCACACACACTCATTCACACTCATACACTACGGACAATTTAGCCTACCCAATTCACCTGTACCACATGTCTTTGGGCTGTGGGGGAAACCGGAGCACCCAGAGAAAACCCAGGCGAACACAGGGAGAACATGCAAACTCCACACAGAAACGGCCACTGACCCAGCCGAGGCTCGAACCAGCGACCTTCTTGCTGTGAGGGGACAGCACTACCTACTGCACCACTGCGTCTCCCAAATTGCCTTAATATGTGAACTTTTTGTTCTTGGCGTTTAGGTGCACTGAAAAATTATCTTATGTCCATTTTTTCCTTTTCTCTGTCATTTTATCATTGAGGTAAAGTTGGTTTTATGTTCGCATATTCAGTCTTCTCAATAATAATATAATCTCAGAAAAGTATTCATTGGAAATTCTAAATAGTAAAATCATATTAGCAGCCAACAATCAAAGTACAGCATTGTTCACAGCCAATTAAATAGCGATAATATTATATTGTTTTACCTAAGGGTTCTATAAGGAAGTTGCAACTGATACAAAATGCAGCAGCTAGAGGTTTAAATAAATTGAAAAAACAAGAACATATCACACCAGCATTAATAGAATTATACTGGTTACCAGTGCACCAAAGGACAGATTTTAAGATTCTTTTATAAGGCACTACATAACATGACACTTTGTCTCATAAATGAAGTGAAATAATCCCCCAGCATTCATGTTTTTTAAAAAAGCATGTTAAGACGCACCTTTTTAAAATTGCATTTGAATATATCAGTTTGGGAAGTGTATGCATTTTATGTATACATGTATATTGTGTAGGTTTATGTATTTGCAGTGTATGCAAGGACTATTGTGTGTGTGTGTGATTGTGTAGATATATGCGTGTTCATGTATGCTTTTATCTGAGTATATATTTGTTGTATATTTTGATTTATTTGTCTATACATTTTTTTTAAACTTGGTTTATTTTACAATGCTTGTTTGTTGTTTGTGAAGCACTTTGAGTTGAATGTACGTAGGAAAAGTGCTATACAAACAAAAATGTATTATTATTATTATTATTATTGTCGTTTTAAGTCATACTTGCATGTTATTTTAGTCAGAATATTCAAAGTACCATGGTAAACAATATATGAAGCTGTCACTGAATGAATGTGCGAATATAAAACTTTACCTCAATCCTTTGATCTAGTCCATGACACTGCAAGGCAAGTTTATTTATACTGTTGCACATTTTATACACAATCGTAATTTTATGTAAAATGTAAATGTAAAACCATTAAAAAATATAAAATAATCTCAACAATAAAAACAAGGAAAATTTTACTTTCAAATTAATTAGGTCACCTAAGAACAGAATAGACATTGATTATACAAAAAAAAAAATACAGTGGGGTTAGTTTGGACGTAGCACAGTGCTCATTTAGCAAATACACAGCTAAATAATATGCTAATTGTGGTCGTTAATGTTAATTTAACATTATGCTAAGTTGTCACAAATGAAACAATGCATAGGAAACGGTTTTGGTGTGTTAGTTGCAGCGCACTTTGCAACAAGCTAATGTAAACAAACATACGTTAACTACATGAGTAATTTTAATCGCTAATAAAGCAGATTCATGGACAATTACATCAGTAATTAGCATTTTTGCTTCAACTAATTTATGAATGAGTCTGCATTAACTACATTGAAGAGAATCACTTTATTTGAGGGGAATAAAATACCCTACTTACTGAAGTTCAACAGTAACTGAGCCGCAGCCGCTGACCTGTGTTTTTTTTTTCTACTTAGACAATTATTTTAGGCATACATACATATATTTTTCACAATAGAGAGTGTTTATATATATATATATACAACCCTCAGATAATATTAACCTGTTGCTTTGCCTGTTTTTGATATGTAACTTTTGATCAGTAACTGTAACAAATTACTGTTCACCATCAGATGTTTACCTTGTGGACTGTTGATGTGATCGCTTCCATCTACAACACCACTCTTCTGCTTCATCACTCTGATTCAGTAATGCTGTTTTGAATAAAACCCTAAAAAAATCCCATCATTGTCTTCCTTGTGTGTAATCGCGACAGGGTACCAGCCCAAGACATACACATGGCTATGGAAGCTAGCGCCATGCTAAACGGAAGCTCTCCTGACCCATTCGCTGGTATGGTACAAGCCATGCGTCAAATGCTGCCTTCCGCTCCCTCGAGCGCTGCTACAAACCTGGTGGTCATCACGAGCATGCCATTTGCTCGTCCCATGAGCTACTCAGGTGAACAAACCACCTGCAATGGGTTTTTTCCTACAATGCTCTTTTTATATAGCAGCTACTGCATACCAGTTTCTCAATGAAATTTCAAAAGATGCTTTCATAATTTTGCTACTTACAGGACGAGCTCTACAGTGGGCGGATGCTCTCTGGAATGCCAGCAGCCCGGTGATAATCACTTCCCAAACCTTTATCAGTCACTTTAAAGAGCTATTCGCAGTTCCACTCACCTCCCTCTCGGTACATGATGAATTAATCAACCTTCGTCAAGGAAATCTGACTATCCACAAATACACACTGGAGTTACGAGCACTTGCCGCAAGTAGTGGCTGGAATCAGGTGGCCCTCGTCACAGCCTATCAGAAAGGTTTATGGTTATTTACGATGACAGTGACAATTTAGAGACTTTTATCAAGAAAACCATTAGTGTGTCACAACATGTCTCTACCTGTCCCACCTCTACGTCTATTAACCTTGTGTCACCCACCAGAGCTTCCTCATCAGCACTGGACGCTGAGGAACTGATGATCACGGATGCATAATGCTTGGAATTTTCCGAATACCAATGTCGGATGCGAAATTGGCTCTGCCTGTATAGTGGGGATCCAATCACCTCATTTCGGCCTGTCTAGTTCATCCACCTCGCCGAATGGTAAGGTTACACTCAGTTCTTCTGAGTCTCATATACCTCATACACAAGCAAAATTAATTGTGAACTCCCATACTCTCCCCATACATGTGCTGGTCTGTAATGAGATTCAGTACAAAATAACCACCATACCAAACTCACCATTAGGCGATGGATATCTCGACGCACAAAAGAAGTGACCCTTTAATCCCCTCACAACTATCAAGAGAAGTTGATTCTACTCATTCTTCCCCATGCAAACGTTGATATCATTTTGGGCAGGCCGTGGCTTGCACATTATCAGCCTCGCATCAACTGGGACACAGGTGAAATCTTGAAATGGAGTACCGCTTGCATTCACCATTGTCACATTTCTCCCCCCTACTGTTCACACATCGCAACAAGACCCACTGTCCATACAAGCCACCACCATTGAAACTCCTC
This sequence comes from Danio aesculapii, assembly GCF_903798145.1. Taxonomy (NCBI): domain Eukaryota; kingdom Metazoa; phylum Chordata; class Actinopteri; order Cypriniformes; family Danionidae; genus Danio; species Danio aesculapii. The sequence goes on along the minus strand of NC_079437.1, from coordinate 54,678,823 downwards.
TTCACTCCTTCACCATCTCTATTCCCTCCAGTTACCACACCTACACCGACGTTTTCATCAAGGGATGACCCACACAGTTACCCCCACATTGGTCCTGGGATTGTAGCATCGACCTGCTGCCAAACACCAAACTCCCCCACGGAAGGATATAAACCCTTTCCCGTCCTGAGCATGAGGTGATGAAAACTTACATTGATGTGGCTCTCCGCCAAGGGTTCATCACACCATCCACCTCTCCAGCCGCCTCTAGCTTCTTCTTCATCTGCCAGAAGGATGGAGGACTAAGGCCCTGTACAGATTATAGAGTACGGACCTCCAGTGGTGGCAAGAGTACTGAAAAATCAGTCAAGTAAGAGTACCATTACTTGGCTAAAAATGTAGTGCGAGTAAAAAGTATCAGTTGTAAATATTACTCAAAGTATGAGCAAAATTATGCTGTTAAAAACTGGTGCGTTTACATGTAAATTGTGGATGTGTGTAAACGAAACATTTTGTAGTGCATTTAGTTATTGCCAAGCAGGCACACAACGTCATAAGACGCTAATATTAGGTTAGATTTAGGTTGTGATTTCAGGTGACCAAAATTCAACATCTAGCCAGCGTCTAAGGACAACATTATTTTGATGTCCAATAATGACATCAAATGACATTGATATTTGATCGATTTTAGGTTGTTAGAAAGTGACTAATATCCAATAGAGCCAACGACTTAAACCAATAACATATTGACGTCAAATACTGACATTTATTTATCAGGTATGGCAACCAAAATCTAATTTCTGATAAATGTCAGGAGTGGTAACGACCACACAATGTCAAGCTGTTACATAATTAGCATAATTTGGTTGGTTTTAGGTTGGACATTGACCTGACGATGAGTTCAGACGTCAACACGATTTTCATTTCCAAACAAAATGCAACGTCCCCATGACGTTAGGGTACTGTGTCAATCTGACACCATGTTGACGTCTTGTGCCTGCTGGGTGTTTAAGGCCATTTCGGTCATCATACAGTAAACATCCATCATCTTTACATCAGTGACATGCATCTAAACAGTCTCTGGGTTAATGCGTTTAAAGACTTTGGACATCTTCTTGGACACTTTGAATACTTGCAAATACTAGCAGTTTGCTGCCATTACAAATTGCCTATGTCTTGAGATAGTTCATTATAATTTGATTTACCTTCTATGTGTGATTTGATTGGTCTCGCAGGACTGATTTTTCTAATCCCCATAGACAAGTAAAAAAGTAGTTACTGCAGGTTGAAGGAAAGTAGTAAAGTAAAAGTACAGCTACAGCACAAAAATTATACTCAAGGGAAAGTAAAAGTACACATTTTTAAAACTACTCAGTAAATTATAATTCCTGATAAAAACTACTCAATTACAGTAATTTGAGTATTTGTAATTAGTTACTTTACACCACTGGAGACCTCCTCCACCATTTCACTGAACTATATAAAGATGATATATAAATCTACTACCGTAACCTAAGAGAACCCCAATCTCATGTTCAAAAAGTCCTCCAAAGTCTCAAGAGAAAAACCAACTTTTCCTAAAAGCTGAAAAATGCTGCTCCCTTGACCTCCCTCCTTAAAAGGCGGATGGCATACCCTGGCACGTCAAGCCTTTGAACAGTTAAAAACCATGTTCACTACAGCACCCATCCTCCATTATCCAGACCCTTCGCTCTCCTTTACAGTTGAAGTAGATGCAGCTAATCCCGGAGTAGGCGCTGTTCTCTCCGTATGGTCTGGTGAACCCAGAACCCCTTATCCATGAGAGTACTATTAAACTTGCCCTCGAGGAATGGCAACATTGGCCTGAAGGAGCTCAATTTCCCTTCACAGTAATAACTGATCACAAGAATCTCCAATATCTTCAGGATGCCAAACGCCTAAATGCCCGTCAAGCTCGCTGGTCCTTGTTTATTGCCCAATTCAATTTCAATATTACCTATCAGCCAGGTCACAAGAATGTAAAAGCAGATGCCCTCTCTCGAATGTACTCACCAGAACCTACTAAAGATTCTCCTGAACATGTTCTACCACCTTCTGTCTTAGTGTGCACACATCCCTCGGCTCAGGACATCCTGGCAGTAGGCAAACCCTCTAGCTTCTCCAACAGAAATACTGGTGGCCTAATATGACCAGTAATGTCACACAGTACGTTAAGGGTTGCTCGGTCTGTGCCATCACTACAACACCTCACCGCCTGCCTGCGTTGCCCATCCCCCGCCGACCCTGGACCCACTCAGGAGTTGACTTTGCCTCCAAGCACGTCCTGATTTTGCCAAGTGCTAGTTGCCCTGAGAACAACATTTTTTATGATGACACAGGGACAACAAATCCATCAGCCAATCAAACATCATGAAGTCATCATTATGTGTCCCTTGCAAAGCCTACAAAAAAAAAATAACACGCATTTTTACCAGTGAAGAAAGAGGACAAATGAAAAAGGTAAGATCACGAGTTTTCTCCTATCAATTTACAGAATGATCACAAAATTAATATTTGTTTATGGTATTGCTCTTTTTTTCCGGCTTAGCGAACATTTAACTTAAGTTTGCATTGACAAGTTAGCCTAATTAACCATCCATACAAGTCTAACATCAGATTGATGTGCTCTAATGTACTTTCTGGCTCAAATCAGAATCAGTTTTATTGCCAAGTGTGCTTCACACAAGGAATTTGTTTTGGCTACAGAAGCTTCCAGTGTACATAAAGTGACAAGTGACAACACAAAATAAATATGAACCAAAAAAAAATTTAATTAATAAATAAAAAAATAATAAAGATAAACATTAAATAGATGCGGTTAGTCAAGAAACCTGGATGTTGAGTTGTATGTACAGATTGTTATAAATATACAGGTTATAAGGTGCTGTGTACAAGTGCGAATGTAGAAAGTATTGCATTGTATACTGATATAAGGCGCTGTGTACAAGTGCGTATGAGAAAGTATTGCACATATTTATTGCACAGTAGGGGAATATTTAACTGTTCATAAGGTAGACAACCTGAGGAAAGAAACTTTTCCTGTGTCTGGCTGTTTTTGTGCCTGGTGCTCTGAAGCGCCGACCAGACGGTAACAGTTCGAACAGGTAGTGTGCTGGGTGTGAGACGTCCAGAGTGATTTTGCGAGCCCTTTTACTCACTCTGGAAGAGTACAGTTCTTGAAGTGTAGGAAGGGTTGTGCCAGTGATTCGTTCAGCAGTCCGGACTATTCACTGTAGTCTACGGAGGTCAGTTTTGGCAGCTGAGCCGAACCAGACAGTGATTGAAGTGCAGAGGATGGATTAGATGACAGCTGAGTAGAACTGTACGAGCAGCTCCTGTGGCAGGTTGAACTTCCTCAGCTGACGAAGGAAGTACAGTCTCTGCTGGGCTTTCTTCACAATAGAGTCTATATGAATGTCCCACTTCAGATCCTGAGAGATGGTGGTGCCCAGGAACCTGAATGACTCTACTGCAGCCACAGTGCTGTTCATGATGGTGATTGGGGGGAGTGCAGGGGGGTTTCTCCTGAAGTCCACTATCATCTCCACTGTTTTGAGCGTGTTCAGCTCCAGGTTGTTGTATCTGCACCATAACGCCAGCGGCTCCACCTCTTGTCTGTATGCAGACTCGTCACCGTTCTGGATGAGGCCGATAACAGTAGTGTTGTCTGCAAACTTAATGAGTTTGATGGAGAGGTCTTTTGCAGTGCAGTCGTTGGTGTACAGGGAGAGGAGCAGTGGAGAAAGAACACATCCCTGGGGGGCACCAGTGCTGATGGTGCGGCTGTCAGATGTGATTTTGCCCATTCTGACTAGCTGCTGTCTATCTGTCAGAAAGCTGGTGATCCATTGACAGACAGAGCTAGGAACAGAGAGCTGGGCCAGTTTGTACTCAAGCAGTGATGGGACGATGGTGTTAAAGGCAGAACTGAAGTCCCCAAACAGAATCCTTGCTTAGTTCCCTGGTTTGTCCAGATGTTGTAGGGTATAATGCAGTCCCATGTTGACTGCATCATCCACAGACCGGTTTGCTCTATAGGCGAAATGCAGGGGGTCCAGCAGGGGTCCAGTGATGTCCTTCAGCTATGCTAGCACCAGTCTTTCGAATGACTTAATGGCCACAGATGTTAAGGCCACAGGTCTGTAGTCATTAGGGCTGGGTATCGAGTTCGATACTTTTTAAGCACCGACCGAACCGTCTCGATACTACAGAGTATTGAAAAAAATCATTTTCGTTCAGTACCAAATTTCGATACCCAAGGGTATAATCTTGTCAACGTCAGTGAGCACCACTTGGAGAAAACCTGCATCCTTAACGTGCCCGGATCAAATGCTGGTGATTGGCTGCGCTGCGGCGAGACTGTCTTGAAAACCAGCAGTTTACGGCGGTTACGCCCCCTCGCGCAGAGCTTGTCAAATTGTCAAACAGACATACAAAATCAGTTAATTTTAGCACTTCTTGCTTGTGTACCGTTAAAGTTTAAGGCCCTGTTTACACTGGATCTGTATGATGACCGTGTAAACAGAAAAAACGCATGCATTCGGATATTCAGCGATCGGTTTCAGATCTCCTTCATGTGGAAATAAATCAGATATAAATCGGATATGTGACAATGCGACTATCATGTAAACAGGCAGATCGGATTTATTGAGGCGTTCTGTTCTCATCATCATTAAACTTGTGACAATGTGGTGCTTCTCCGCGGTTTAATGATGTATAAGGAAGAGCGTGTGTGGAGATTCCGACGCGGTAAACAACAACAACAACAACAACAACAACAACAACAACAACAGAGGAAACATAGAGGAAAGTGATCAGTCGCCACAATTTGCTCCCACCAGACCTGAGATCTCTCTCACACATTCCTCTGAATGATGGAGTACATCATACAGCATATAAACCATTAGCGCAAGCTGCGATGACAGCCCTTTCCCACCTCCTCCGCCTCAAAATCATTTTAAAATCAACACTTCATGTTGTAACTTTTGCTTTTTGTCGCTAATAATACAACAACTTTATTCTCTCCAACAACACCAGTGTGCACACAGGCAAAGGCTACATCTACTACACACACACACATCAGGGCCATACCATTACGGAAACTGCGTGGGGGTAAATCTGGACTGAACCATTCACTGCTTATATTACGTTTCACAGAGCTATAAACAAGACAGTTTCTTCCATCGTGGCTAGTGTGGCAGAGATGCTAGAACTAGCGTTTATGCATGCATCGTAAATTGTACGGCAAGTGTAAAGACATGAATAGGATATGGGTCACAATTAAAAGAACGTGTAAACGGACAGACAAAAAAATCTGATATAGGCAGTATCAGATGTATACGGAATTGGACATCAAGACCTGACAGTGTAAACTGGGCTTAAGTTTGTGTGGGGTAAATGTATTAATCCTTTTTTGACCTAACGTACGCTGTGTAACGTTATGTACTGTTTCAATGGCTTTAAATAGCTGGCTAAGTTGATACTAAAATACTAGTTGATACTAAAATAACAGTAAATGATGTTTACCTCACATTAAACTTATCTAATATAAATGTCCTTATCCTTGGCTGCATTAACAGTTTAGCTTTCATGTTTTCTTCACATTAATGTTATAGTCTCTGCTCCTGCTGACCCTGGAATTAGGAGACCATCAAGTGATAATCCATTTACACTGGCAGAAAAAGTAAAAATGAACAAAGAAAGGAAAGATGAATGCCACAGGGCCGTTACAAATTTTATTGTTAAAGGTTTGCTGCCTTTTTCTACTGTGGAGAAAGATTAGATTTACTGGATATGCATTTTTCAATGCCTAGAAAGGAACCAAAAACAAAGTCAAAATAAGTCCATGAGATATAAGTGGTTCAATCATAATTATATGAAGCTGCGAGAATACTTCTGTGCGCAAAGTAAACAAAAATAACTTTATTCAATGATTTATCCATGGGAGGATCAGAAAGTTCTTGGATTAAATAAAAATTATCTTCATGTGTAGATAATTACAGAATTAAAATTTTTGGGTGAACTAAACCTTTAAGCAGCAGTAAGCCTCACAAATACTTAAAATTTATTTTAATTTAACTTTATTAAAACTGTTTGCACTAAGATATTGTGTTAACTACACTTTGTTCATTTTGTGCTTTTGTTCCTTTGTTTATTGGTCTTAGAGATGAGCCTGCTGTGAAAAGTGTCACGAACATCCTGAAAAAATAATCTTGTTAAAATATATTTCTTTAAATAAAAGTATTGAAAAAAGTATCGTTCGGAACCGGTATCGAATTCAGGGTATCGGTATCGCTATTGAAAATTTTGAAATGATACCCAGCCCTAGTAGTCATTGAGTCCTGTGATCTTTGGCTTCTTTGGGATTGGGATGATAGTAGAGCGCTTAAAGCAGGATGGAACTTTGCGATGTTCCAGTGATCTATTGAAGATATGTGAGAAAATGGGAGCCAGCTGGTCAGCGCAGGTTCTCAGACAGGCTGGTGAGACACCATCTGGCCCTGGTGCTTTTCTTCTTTTCTGTTTACTGAAGATCTGACGCACATCATCCTCACTGATCTGAAGTGCAGGGGGGGGGGGGGGGGGAGGAAGATGACTGGAGGTGTTGATGGCTGTGTAGGGAGATGGTCCGGGCTGTGTTGATGTGGTATTGATGGCCGTGTAGGGAGATGTTGATGGCAAAAAAAAAGATTTTTTTTAAAACAAGAAAAAAATTATTTTTTTTAAAACAAGATAACAAATTGAATTATTTTTAATAGTTTGCCTAGCTATCAAACGCGATTAAACTTGGTCTTTTTTCTAGCTTAAAGCAACCGCTAGTTTGTCTAATATGTCTGTTTTTGTATATATTATGCCACTGCCAATTTCTGTTGCATCATGTTCAGTTTCATTCAAAGACAAACAGCTGAAATGCAGAACAAACAGCATGTCTTTAAACAAAATAGAGTATTCGAGATGTTAACGTACTGTGATTCACTTTAAAATCCAGGTTTAGTCAATTTAATCAGATTATTTATTCTGTTAATAGATATGAATATGTTGACCTCAGGTCATCATCGCTGATCCATTAATAAAGTATCATTGTTAAATTTAACGTTACCTGCGGTCATCGTAGCTGATTTAATAATAAATATCATTATCATCTTTGCCTCTGATCATCATCGCTGTTTTATTAATAACGTATATGTTTGCCCCAGGTCATCGTCATTAATTTAATAATATATATCATTAATGTTTACCTCAGGTCATCATGGCGGATTTATTAATATTTGTTTACCGAAGTCATCGACGCAGATTTATTATTATTATTACATCATTAATATGTCTACCTGAGGTCATCGTCGCTAATTTATTAAAGAGCCCATATTATGGGTTTTTGAAAATGCTCTTCCATATAGTGTGTAACACAGCTCTAAGTGAAGTGAAATGTCCAGCTAAGGCTTAAATCTGTAAGTGTACAGTGTTTACAACTGTTGATTCATCTATAAAAGAGTCAACTCATAGTGCTTCAAACGAGTTGTCTTGATAACGAGTCATTAGGTGTTTCGTGATGATGTGGCTACGAAACACAAGTAGTTGCGCGCGCAAACCTGGGAGATTTGAAACCTGCAGCCCCGCCCACTAACAGAAAAAAAGCAACACACACACACACACACACACACACACACACACACACACACACACACACACGCGCGCGCACGCACGCACGCACGCACGCACACACACGCACACACACAGAGAGACCGGTCGAATGAAGTCACGCTGTGCAGATGGATATTATTGACAGTCTAATCAAAGATGAAACCTCAGCAATATAGCCCAGCCTTGAGCAGTTCGAGCGCTTCTGGAAACTACATGCTTACAAAAAAAAGACTTCATCAGTTTGTTAAAGAAAGGATCAGTAAAGACTGTCAGAACATGGATCAGTGCATCATGAATCAGTTTCTTCCCCCATTTCACAAGTGTAAGTACGTGCGATTAAAATTATTGCCTCGTTTACTCTAGTTTGCAAATTCTGTATTTAGTTGTGTTTTGTTACTTGTAATCGCGTGTTATCTCTTTTTTTCTCATATCGCATGTAAAGCCACGTTGAAATCGTGACGCGTGCCGATTTGTTTACGGATCCGATTTGTTTACGGAGCTGTTTCTACACACATGCAACGGTCAAGTTTCAAAATAGTTCAGCTCAGGTTCGTGGTGAGGTGTCTAAATTGCACCCAGCTAGCTGTACTGGCGCTCTATGCGTGTGTGTCGTGTTCTCTGGGGCGGAGGGTAATGTGTGTGTGTGTGTGTAGCCCCGGAGCAAGCTGAACTGCAGCTCTTATTTGCAGATATAACTGAGGACGTGGGTGGTGAGGGAGGTGTCGCCGACGCCGCTATGGACGCGCCGGCCCTGTGTGTGTGTGAAAAGAGCAGGTAGACTGTGATGGGCTAGGAGATCTCCTCGCCTATTCTTGGACTTTTTGCTTGATAAAATAGTTAGTCGTCTGTATTTACATTCACCCACTGGCAGCCAAAATCCACTATGAAGCGTGTATGCACTGTGACTACTTTTATATTGTTGATTAGCAGCTGGCCATTTCACTCTGTCTCGCGCTGAAGCCTGTCAGTGTCGTCGACCAATTGCAGCAGGCTGTCATCGGTCCAATCAGTGCAAATTAGCTTCGTGCTGAGGAGGGGTTTGGGAACAAATGAATCGCTGAACGATTCATATGGGAGTCGCTGGGATAATTCGGTAAAAATAAATGCAGATTATAAGACCATGAAAGTGTTTTTTGTCCTTGCATGCATATTAGACTGTTGTTGGAGACCCTTACAACCTAAATATGACCCGATTTCATGTATAATATGGGCTCTTTAATATCATTGATATGTTGACCTCAGGTCATCATCGCTGTTTTATTAATATCATGAATATGTTGACCTCAGGTCATCATCACTGAATTATTAATATCATTAATATGTTGACCTCAGGTCATCATCACTGATTTAGTAATATCATTAATATGTTGACCTCAGGTCATCGTCGCTGATTTAGCAATATCATTAATATGTTGACCTCAGGTCCTCGTCGCTGATTTATTAATATCATTAATAGGTTTACCTCAGGTCATCATCGCTGATTTATTAATACATGTTAATATTTTGAACTCATCTGATTCATGGTCATCACTGATTTATGTTTCTTGATAATATGTTGACCTCATGTCATCACTGATTTGACACTTTAATTTGTTAACCTCAGGTCATCATATGAATGTTGGCAACATCCATATTAACAATTGTTTTTAAATAAATATATGTAAAAAATAAATTACAGCAAGCATTACGCTGATTTCTTGTTATTATTGTGGAATTTTATTTTACATTATTGATGTTTTTGTCTATTTGTTTGTGCCCTTTGCTTTTTAGATTTGACATCAGAGATTGAGTCATTTATAAGAGTAGCGGTCTACAAAGAGGAGCGCTTATACAAAATGAAAGAATGAAAGTTCAGATGAAAAGAGGCATTGTACAACTATTTGAAAACTGGAAAACGTACCGAGGATTCTGCAGACATGCTGAAGACATTTTGCTTTGTGTTGCTGCTACACTTTCAAGACGGAGACGAAGTCCGTTCTTGTAGCAACACATTTATTGCTGTTGAAACACAGGAAAACACAGTTTGTTTAAGGGGCACGCTAGATTTGTCTGCCATACAGCTAACCATACACTGACTACTACTACCTTGTGCTATGGGCACCCAAGAGTCATAAATTATAACTTGTCCTATAGTGCAGTTGTTTAGCAAATACATGACACTGACATATTATTATTTAAACCACACTCAAAAAGGTTCCAAATCGAATCACAATTAACATCACAAAGTAGACCTAAATGTGTATTGTGATCCCTTTTGCACAGCATAAAATATGGCATAAACAAAGTAAACACATGTGCATCACAATCTCCTTTAACTTGTATACAAATGAATAAAACAATACCTATAAACAACCGCAAAATAACTATTTGTCACATTTCCCCATAACTCTTTCCTCCATAACTGTTTTATGCTGTTTCAATGCACTTTTTAACCTCAATGAAATGTAATTTCACTTAATGAATTATATTTTAACTGAATTTTAATGTTTTAATGTAAAATCTCACAAAATAAATAAATAAAACACTTTACTGCTAAATCTAATTGAAATTGTTCTTAACCGTATTTTCTGAATGTCTCTTTCAATGTAATGGTTAAGTTAATGCTAAACAAGGTCTAATCGTGCTATTTTGTAATCACACTTGTGTTTTAACTCACTGCACATCACTATACACAACCATATTAATAAAAGTTTAATCATTGTGTCTCATTTTCACTGAGTATTAGTTATATGCCTGTTTATATTCACTTCTCACTGCTCACATCGAAAGCTATTAGTTTTTAACACTTCCGCCATTTTGGCACCATTAAATCACGATCAAACTAAACTAATCTAATATCTCAGGACATAAATTCATCTCCATATAAACAATACATGTTTCAGTGTATCATTACCGTAAATATTATTATCTTACCTGTTGAAACACACAGGAAAACACCGTTTGTTTAAGGAGCACGCTAGATGTGTCTGCCATACAGCTAACCATACACAGACTACTGCTTCCTTGTGATTCAGCTACCGACACATAGAGAGAAACGTGGGTGCCCCCTCCTGGTGAACCAGAGTTTTACAGGGATAAATACCACACTATACTTCTGGAATACACATGCATTGTTATAGAAGACTACATTATTCATGGATTAGATGAAATTAAATACTTAAACAAAAAAAAAAAAAGGATGGGGGGGGGGGGGGTAACAGTTTCTATTACTTAGGGCTACATTGCTGTCTTTACTGCAGATTAATTGGTATGTACTTATCAGCATTTGTCGAATAAAGATTTCAGATGTTTACACAGGATGAAATGAAATGGAAACAACAATGTTGTGTGTGACTTACTAATCAAACAAAAGGATTATAAAAATGTACCATTGCAAGAATTATGAAATAGTTATGAAATGTTATGAAATTATTTGTAACATTAATTAAAAGGTAGTGCAGATATCAAATCCACACAATATGTGGTGGTAGGACACTTACCTTAAATTACCATTACCCCTCTTAATTCATTCAAATGGAGAAACTGAACAAACCATTAATGAATCAGTAAATAAATTTGTTTTATAGACAACATTTATAGACGACATACCAGATAGTGGGCCTGTTTAAATGAGGAGGTTAAAGCAACTTGGGGTTAAAACTTGAACTCTGAGTTGACTTACCGAGAGATTAAAAACTCAGTTTTCGGTTTTAAAACAACTGATCTGAGTTAGGTCAATAAACTTTGAGTAGAGTAACTCAGAGCTAAGCGCGCACACTGCAACTATAAAAAGGCATTATCAATGGAGCACAGATTTTACGAGTCACTATGGCAACATCTGAAAAAAGAGATCTGCATTTCTTTCTTCAGCTGAACTTGATGTGCTCATGCAAAGTTATAACAAATATGAGCATATATTTAAAACAGCAACACCACTGCATCAGTGAAACAGAAAGCTAGCGTGGGGAAACAGCTGCTCAATTTAATGCGTACGTTTACATTTAAAGTATTCAAATATTTGAGTATAATAAAAAAAAAAGTAATGTGTGACATTCATTGACTTTTCATGTGAAAAAGTGGGGAATTGGCCATAATTTTGAAGTTATTTCAAATGTAATTGCATTAAATTACATAAAATAGGCTACTGCATAGTTTTTACAACAAATTTGACAAAACAAGAATGCATATAACCTTAGCTTACTGTTCAGTGGAAATGTTTAATTTAAGGTTCCCACTTTTACACACGTTCATCAATTTAAGATAACATTTCAAAAGTCATGTGCATCTTGGCGTTTCCATCAACCAATTTTTTTTTTATGTGCATATCCAAAATGCGCATAAATATAGGTGGGTGGAAACGCAAGGCTAAGGCGAGAAATACCGCTTAGTCTTTAAAAAAGGGGAGGAGACCGACAGAAACTCAAGAGTTTTGAGAATAAACATGCTCCTAACCAGGTTAGGTTCACATAGTAAGTTACCACGGTAACTGACTCTGAGTTAAAGTTACCTCTCAGAAACAGGCTTGACTTACCCTGCTTTCTCCAGTTTGACAAACCTGCCATTTTGAAACAGAAAACCCAGAGTTTCTCTTATTCTCAGTTTTTACTTATCCTCCTTTCTGAAACGGCGCCAATATGATAAGATTTAATAAATATTATTAATAAATAATAAATCCATTATTGAGGAAATAATCTTAAGTGAAAAGGTTGCAAACATATACATTCCTTGATAAACAATAGCTTTTTCCTATTCCTAATAACTTAAAGAATCTTTTAAGAAAGGATCTATTATAGGCAGTCCTCTAAAAAGGAAAAGAAAATGCAAATCAAAGTGATTCAGGGCCCAGGTTTTGCACATTCCTCATTTGTTAAATAGTCCTACTGAAAAACAAACAAACATTAACGTTACTTGTGTAACATATATAGCTGCAATCATTGGTTGCCTGTTGTTTAAAAATAAATAAATAAATAAATTCACAAAAGATATTAGATTTTCATTCTCTAGTTGGTTAAATGGCTTCTTAATAAAGGGACTAGAAAACAGGCTGAATAGTTTGTACTATGTTAATATTACAATAAAACACATCAAGTTTAATAAAACGCTACAAAAACTGCTACTTTTCCATGCCAAAAGAAGGCCTGTGTGGGGCATTGTTAGTAAATCTGAAATGGTCTCACACAAAACAATTTAGATGCTCAGCCCTTAAAATGTCTTTAAATTTTCAGCTTTAAACAGACTTTTAGAATTCATTATTTTTCAAGAAGTCACTCTGAACTAAATATTTAATGCATGTTTTTAGGTGGGAAAAAACTAATATACAGCATCTCATCTTTGACTTTTCTTATGGGTAAAATGGTTTTATGGTTAAATAAATAATGGTGCAGCCACCAATATATCATACAACATAATATCAAAGAGAGAGAAAGTGGGCTTACAGACACACTTACAGTGTTGCTGGTATGTTTTGTTCAGGGATCCCAGAAAGAAGTTTCTCTTTTGAAACATACTTGGCCAGTGTCATTCCAAACTTCTGGGCAAGGTCCTTTGCCTTTCCCTCTGTCAAACAGCTGAATATGGTCACCTTAGTTGCTCAAACAGACTGGGTGTGTTACACTTTCAAGAAGGAGACGAAGTCCGTTCTTGTAGCAACACATTTATTTATGTTGAAACACAGGAAAACACAGTTTGTTTAAGGAGCACGCTAGATGATCTGTCATGCAGCTAACCATACACTGACTACTGCTTCTTTTTGTTATGGGCACCTAAAAGTCATAAATAATAACCTGTCATATAGTGCAGTTGTTTAGCAAATACATGACATGGACATATTATTATTTAAACCACACTCAACAAGGTTCCAAATAGAATCACAATTAACATCTCAAAATAGACCTAAATGTGTTTTGTGATCACTTTCTCACAGCATAAAATAAGGCATAAACAAATTAAGCACATTTGTGTCACAATCTCCTTTAACTTATATAAAACAATACCCATAAACAACCACAAAATAACTATTTGTCACATCTCCTCATAACTCTTTCATAGATAACTGTTTGAAGCTGTATCAATGCACTTTTTAACCTCTATGCTATGTAATTTCACTTAATGAACTATATTTTAACTGAATTGTAATGTTTTAATGTAAAATCTCACAAAATTTAATAAAAAAAAAACACTTTACTGCTAAAACTGACTAAAATTATTCTTAACCGTATCGGTCTTTGTCAGGTGACGTCATCCTCGTAAACACCGAATTGCATTATGGGACATAGCCGCCATTTGTGTTGTATCCGAGTTAACATGAGTTGTTGTATGAGTTTAGCGTCTTTCACAGAGTAACTACAGTGTTACGTTCTTGTTGTGTTAAAGGCTGTAAGTTAATAGAAATTTATGCGATCGAAAAAGTTAACAAATTATCACGACGACAGATATATTAAATTTCCCACTCAGAAGAAAGGATATTGACAGACTGTAGTGGTGCATGGAGTGCCCTGGCCTGCTGCATTGAGATGCAAAATATATCTTTTGCTGGCATATCTCCGTTTATGCTCTCGACATTTTCACAAAATTAAGTATGCAAGAATATTTAAGTACCTTTACAATTGCTTGAGCTTCAAAAACTTATTTTAATTCAATGTAACACTTCAGTTTTGGGGGTAGAACTGCATTTAAATCTTAACGAATCATCACAGTGCATATGGATTTAAGATTGTAAAGTAATTGATAGTTAAAATATTGTCAAATACTTTAAATCTTAGTTACAACTAACATTTGCTGATTTACTCACCCCCTGTCAAAAAGTACATTTTCGACTGTCCTTTTTCTAAAACAAATAAGGGTTTTTGTTGAAAACATTACATGAAATATTTTAAACTTTCAGACTGTAGCTTCATAAAACTGCAGTTTAAAAAAATAAATATATTGGATGACAAAAGGATAAATAAGCTATCAGTAAATGTTCTTTCTGGGAGTTTATGTTTTAAAAGTTTAAATTTCAATTTAGGTTTCTTATGCTCAAACTGTCATGTTTACATGAGCATGTAGCCTTATAGTACATTTATTTTTACTTATTCTATGTGTAATATTTTTGCTGTATATACATTTCTAACTTAGTCATTGCCAGCCAACCTGCATATGAGATGATGGAGACTCACCCAGACTGAGCACCATCTCTACATCTGGGCCACTCAGATACTACACAGACAGACACTGCACACTCTGCAAGACAAACTAAGAGGAGGGAAAGAAAACCAACTCTGCAGTCAGCAGAAGATGTGGAGGAACAACATGCAGAGAAGGAGACACGTGAGGTTGAAGATGGTGAGAGACACTGATGAAGAGACACACAACACTAAGGAGGTAGCCAAGACAAACTGAGTGTAAATTGTGTATGGACAGATGTGTAGAAGTAAACCGCCTGTTGGAGGAGAAATGACAGCTGCTGTGTGAACTTGAATAATACAGGATGTCTGATGGATTTTGTGACAAGAATGATGTTCAAGTACCAAACAGTAAAAAAACACAAAATCTTAATAACAAGCACTGACCCATCAACATGATACTCCCTTGTGAAGGTGAAGATGTCACATTACAGCATAGGATTGTAACTGTCTGTTGTGCACAAACAAACCAATGTCCAACTGTAGTGAAGAAGAGCTGTGGTTATCAATAAAAAAAAGCCCAGGTGTATAAGGGCATTCTGTGCTTAATTGATACATTCTTTGCAAATTCCTTTACATTTTTCTAACTTTGTTTTTTTTCACTGTGTATGTGTTTTGCTGATGTTTCATCCTGTCTTATGTAAACAATATGATGCATTACTCCAGAAATGAATTTTCCCTCAGTGCCTGAATAAAAATATCATTTGTATAAATGTAAATAAATGGAGGATGTCTTAAAATTTGTTGTTAACTCATTTATTGTTCTTCACAATAACAAAACTGGTACAACAAACCCAAACACAAGGTAAGCAGTTATTACCTGAACTAAATAATCTTTTAAAGAACTGAGTGTTTTTGCTCAAAGTTAAACATTAGATCAATCAGTAGTTTGAACTGAATAGATATTTCACCCACAAACTTAAAGTGATTTACTATTAGGGCTGGGTATCGTTCCAAAATTTGATACCAATACCCTTAATTCGATACCGATTCCGAACGATACTTTTTTCGATACTAACAAGATTACATAACACATAATCTCAGACAAACTTTTTTTTTTTTTTTTTAGGATGTTTGTGACACTTTTCACACCAGGCTTATCTCTAAGACCTAGGGTTGGGTATCGTTCCAAAATTTTCGATACCGATACCCTGAATTCGATACCGCTTACGAACGATAATTTTTTCGATACTTTTATTCAATTCAATTCAATTCACCTTTATTTGTATAGCGTATTATACAATGTAGATTGTGTCAAAGCAGCTTCACATAAAAGGTCATAGTAAATTGGAACAGTGTAGTTCAGTTTATAGTGTTTAAGTTCAGTTCAGTTTAGCTCAGTTCAGTGTGGTTTAATAATCACTACTGAGAGTCCAAACACTGAAGAGCAAATCCAACAATGCGCAGCTCTATAGATCCCGAACCATGCAAGCCAGTGGTGACAGCGGAGAGGGAAAAAAACCTTCACTAAATGGCGGAAGTGAAGAAAAAAAACCTTGAGAGAAACCAGGCTCAGTTGGGCACGACCATTTTAGTTTCTCCGCTGGCCAAACGTCTTGTGCAGAGCTGCAGTCTCAGTGGCGGAGGCTGGAAGCTGGCCTCAGCGAAGACTCGTCTGTCTCTGGAGCGTCACAGGAATCAGTCTCGTGTTCTCCACTCTTCCATGACCACCACAGCAGCTGCTCAGGATACGGCCTGGTCCAGGATATGGAAACCTTGGGATCATCTCGTTGTTGGTCTTGGATCGAATCAGTGACTCTGCATAGTCTGAGGGCCTCGGGAAGAGTATTCCCAGGTGGAAATGGAGAATAAAGAAAATAATAAGCATAGCTGCTGTTCATAGTGTATATAAACTAGATGCAGATCCTGTGTGGAAGCCCCCTAAGTGGTGCACTAAGTGTATGCTTTACTGAACAGATAGGTCTTTAATCTAGTTTTGAATTGGGAGAGTGTGTCTGAGCCTCGGAGGTTATCAGGAAGGCTATTCCAGAGTTTAGGAGCTATAAATGAGAAGGCTCGACCTCCTTTACTCGACTTTGCTATTCTAGGTACTAACAGAAGCCCTAAGTTTTGAGACCTTAAAGAGCGAGTTGGATTGTAGCGAAACAGATTGGTTAGATAGATTGAAACAGAAAGATTGGTTAGATAAACAGGAGCTAGATTATTTAAAGCTTTATATGTAAGAAGCAATATTTTAAATTCAATACGAAACTTAACAAGCAGCCAGTGTAAGGAGGATAAAATTGGGGTGATGTGATCAAATTTTCTAGACCTGGTAAGAACTCTGGCAGCTGCATTTTGTACTAATTGAAGTTTGTTAATAGAGGATGCTGGGCAGCCAGCAAACAGTGCATTACAGTAGTCCAGCCTAGAAGTCATAAAAGCATGGACTAGCTTTTCTGCATCTGAGATGGATAGCATACTTCGTAACTTAGCGATATTTCTCAGATGAATGAAAGCAGTTTTTGTGACATGGGATATATGATTTTTAAAAGTTAAATTGCTGTCTAATATGACACCCAGATCTTTTATAGTAGAGCTAACGCTAACTTTGAATCCCTCTAATTGTAGGTTGAGTTGTAAGATCTGCTGTGTACAGGACTTAGGCCCAATAAGTAATAATTCTGTTTTGTCTGAGTTTAAGAGAAGATAATTGTTGGTCATCCAGTCTTTAACATCTTTAATACACTCAGTTAGCTTGGACAGTTTAGACGTCTCGTCAGGTTTAGTTGAAATATATAATTGAGTATCATCTGCATAGCAGTGAAAGCTGATCCCATGTCTTCTAATATTGTCTCCCAGGGGTAGCATGTATATTGTAAACAGCATTTGTGAACTAATAGCTAATAACTTCGACTAATAACATATTGTGAACTAATAGCGAGATGCACCCTTGGTCAGCAGCTAAGAGTAAATTGTTGGTTATTTTCACTAATGCAGTTTCTGTACTGTGATGAGCTCTGAAACCTGACTGAAACACTTCAAAAACATTGTTCGTCTGCAGAAAGGAGCATAATTGAGCAGAAACAACTTTTTCTAGTATTTTAGATATAAATGGAAGATTTGAAATAGGCCTATAATTAGCTAAGTTGCTGGGGTGCAGTTGTGGTTTCTTAGTAATAGGTTTCTTTTATTTTAAGGAATATATTTTAACAAGATTATTTTTTCAGGATGTTCGAGACACTTTTCACAGCAGGCTTATCTCTAAGACCAATCAACAAAGGGACAAAAGCACAAAATGAACAAAGTGTAGTTAACACAATATATTAGTGCAAACAGTTTTAATAAAGTTCAAGCAGTTTTAAGTCAATCAATTTTAAGTATTTGTGAGACTTACTGCTGCATAAAGGTTTAGTTCACCCAAAAATTCTGTCATTAATTATCTACAAATGAAGATATTTTGGATTTAATCCAAGAGCTTTCTGATCCTCCCATGGATAAATCATTGAATAAAGTTATTTTTGTTTACTTTGCGCACAGAAGTATTCTTGCAGCTTCATATAATTATGATTGAACCACTTATATCTCATGGACTTATTTTGACTATGTTTTTGGTTCCTTTCTACGCATTGAAAAATGCATATCCAGTAAATCTAATCTTTCTCCACAGTAGAAAAAGGCAGCAAACCTTTAACAATAAAATTTGTAACGGCCCTGTGGCATTTATTGTTCCTTTCTTTGTTCATTTTTACTTTTTCTGCCAGTGTAAATGGATTATCACTTGATGGTCTCCTAATTCCAGGGTCAGCAGGAGCAGAGACTATAACATTAATGTGAAGAAAACATGAAAGCTAAACTGTTAATGCAGCCAAGGATAAGGACATTTATATAAGATAAGTTTAATGTGAGGTAAACTTCATCATTTACTGTTAACCTTAAAGTATTTTAGTATCAATTTAGCCAGCTATTTAAAGCCATAGAAACAGTACATAACATTACACAGCGTACGTTAGGTCAAAAAAGGATTAATAAATTTACCCCGCACAAACTTAAGCCCTGTTTACACTGTCAGGTCTTGATACCCAATTCCGTATACATATGATACTGCCTATATCAGATTTTTTTGTCTGTCCGTTTACACGTTTTTTTAATTGTGACCCTTATCCAATTCATGTCTTTACACTTGCCGTACAATTTACGATGCATGCATAAACGCGAGTTCTACCATCTGTGCCACACTAGCCACGATGGAAGAAACTGTCTTGTTTATAGCTCTGTGAACGATTAGCAGTGAATGGTTCAGTTCAGATTTACCCCCACGCAGTTTACGTAAAGGTATGGCTATGATGTGTGTGTGTGTAGTAGATGTAGCCTTTGCCTGTGTGCGCACTGGGGTTGTTGGAGAAAATAAAGTTGTTCTATGTGTAGCCCGCAGTGAGTGTATTAATAGCAACAAAAAGCAAAAGTTACAACACGAAGTTCGCCCAACTTTAAAATGATTTTGAGGCGGAGGAGGTGGGAAAGGGCCATCATCGCAGCTTGCGCTTATGGTTTATATGCTGTATGATGTCCTCCACCATTCAGAGGAATGTGTGGGTAACGTTACGAGAGAGATCTCAGGTCTGGTGGGAGCAACTTGTGGCGACTGACCACGTTCTTCCATGTTTCCTCTGTTTTTGTTGTTTACCGCATCAGAATCTCAACACACGCTCTTCCTTCTACATCATTAAACCGCAGAGAAGCACCACATTGTCACAAGTTTAATGATGATCAGAACAGAACGCCTCAATAAATCCGATCTGTTCGTTTACATGATAGTCGCATTGTCACATATCCGATTTATATCTGATTTATTTCCACATATGAAGGAGACCTGAAACCGATCTCTGAATATCCGAATGCATGCATTTTTTTTCCTGTTTACACGGTCATAGAACAGATCCGATCTGTGTCACATATGAGCAAAAAAATCGGAATTGGGTCACAGCTAACTGGCACTGTAAATGGGGCCTTAAACTTAACTTTTACGGTACACAAGCAAGAAGTGCTAAAAGTTAACTGATTATGTATGTTTGTTTGACATTTTGACATTTGACAAGCTCTGGGTGAGTGGGCGTAACCGCCGTAAACTTTATTTTCAAGACAGCATCGCCACAGCGCAGCCAATCACCATCATTTGATCCGGGCACGTTAAGGATGCTGCAGGTTTTATAGCTCACTGACGTTGACAAGATTATAACCTTGGGTATCGAAATTTGGTAACGAATGAAAATGACTTTTTCGATACTCGATAGTATCGAGACGATTCGGTTGGTGCTTAAAAAGTATCGAACTCGATACCCAGCCCTTCTTACTATTTATTTGCCATCAAGTGGTTCTAAACCTTTATGAGGTTATTTTTTCTCTTTACACCAATAAAGATATGACGAAGGCTGAAAATCTGTAACCACTGACTCCATAGTAGGAAAACCAACAAATACAATGTAAGTCCATGGTTACATATTTTCAGGTTTTATCAAATTATCTGTATATATTTTTGTGTTCAACATATCTTAATATTTGGGTGTATTCATTTTATTTAATATTTTTTGTTGTTGTTCTCTGTGCACTCAATGTATTTGACTAAATAAAACTCTAATAGTATTTACATGTTTTGTTCTCTTGCTTTCATTACAGTTATTGTTCGTATTTGTAAAATACTTTGGATACAAACCTCTTTCCAGTAGTTTGTTAATGTGTAATATTTGATGTAACTAATGAAGTAAAACGAAAAAATGCAATACATAATTAAAAATACTTACTGTGGTTTAATAGTGTTTAAACTAAAACAATGTATTTTAAGACATTGATGATATACAGTATGACATGCCAGCAATGGGTAGGCGGCAGCGCACTTCATTGGTTTGCAGTTAATTCAAACGGATCTATATCCTGAATTTAAGACAGTTTATCAAAATGACGATCCCTGGCATCTTTGTTTAGTTTATTGCGGTCCTGTGTACTCTTGATTTTCTTGTACTTCTCCAGCTTGAGCTTTTTTTTTGGCATGTATCTCTCTTGCGTTATGTGACTTTTAAGTTGTCTCGGGAAGCGATACCTCAAAAATAGCGTGTGACCTCACAATCCACAAACGCATGTGACTGACGAAGACTGATTGTCTGAATGTCTCTTTCAATGTAATGGCTAACAGTTATACTAAACAAGGTCTAATCATGTTTTTTTGTAATCACTCCAGGGGCGTAGATGTAGGGTGGACGGAGGGGACGTGTCCCCACCAATATCCACCAACTACTGAAATGTCCCCACCAAAAATAGCGTGTGACCTCACAATCCACAAACGCACGTGACTGACGAAGACTGATTGTCTGAATGTCTCTTTCAATGTAATGGCTAACAGTTATACTAAACAAGGTCTAATCATGTTTTTTTGTAATCACACCAGGGGCGTAGATGTAGGGTGGACTACTGAAATGTCCCCATCAAAAATGAAAAAAAAAAAAACTCTTAAAAAACATTGCGCTGTCAATATAAACGTATACATGCCGGGTTAAATCACGTTCTCTCCTCAAGTCACACCACCCTCAAACACAAATGAACTTTGTGATTGGCTGAGCCATTCCCTGCTGTCATGTGAGTGGCTGCTTTCAGATACAAGCAGCACCGAAACAACTGCGCGAGGGTAATTTCCCGATGTGTGTGACATGCACAAGTAAGGATGGCGGTAGCAAAAAAAGGTGGACATAAAGAGCTTTTTTCAACAAAAAGTGTAAGTCACAAACTCAAGTTCGCTACTGAATGAGTCCATCATGATAATGCCGTTATTGCTAGTGTTTTCACTGCTTTTACGGTCAGTCAAACGTTATAGCAGACTGATATAGTCTGTTAACAATATTCCCTGAAAGCTAACTGCAGATTAAACACCTAACGTTACATGTAAACGCAGATGACCCTGCCAGTTTTCCTAATCTCTTAGAGTAACATCTCCAATTTCGGTTGAAACATTTTGTCAGAAAAACTACAGCCTGTGCTCCATATTTTAATAATACTATGAGGCATGTTTAATTTGTATGAAAAATAAATGAAAGTCTTTATTAAACTTTCTCTTTATCAGTTAATAAACATTATTTTAACATTACACTTTCAGGCCTGTAGCCCACTTATTGTAAATTATTGGTTATTTGTTTTCTGAAAAACTAAACCTTTTGCAGTTATTCAACTGATTAATTATTCAATAGAGGTAAAGTTGGTTTTATATTTGCACATTCGTTCATTTAGAAGTCCCTATATTGTTTACCATGTTACTTAGAATATTCGATCAGAATTAGCAAGCAAGTATGTCTTCAAAACAACATTAACACTATCTAATTCACTGTGAACAATGTTGTACTTTGATAATCATAGGCTGCTAATATGATTTCCCTATTTAGAATTTGCAAAGAATACTTTTCTGAAATTATATTATTAAGCAGAATGTCTGAATATCCAAATATAAAACCAACTTTACCTCTATAATTATTCATTCTGTTTAATTGAGGTATAAATATTTCATTTTATTGACATATTAAGAACTAATTTTTGCTGGATTATCTTGTTGGATAGTTATTTAACTACACTTTTTGATGTACCAAAAATATTTCCTACCATTTTGTAAAATTGCTTTATTTACACATGTGCATTTAAACTGTAAGTTTAAGAAATAATAAAAATACTTTGAATTAGAAATTAGAATTTTTAATTCTTAGAATAAAGAAATGAAGAGTTCAGATGCCAAAACCTCTAAATGCCATGTAAAATGAGCATTTTTCTCAGTCTTTTATATTTATGTTCAGTTAGTTCACTTTAAAGGGCACATAGGTTACCCCTTTTTTAATATTTAATATAAGTCTTTTGTGTCCGCAGAATGTGTCTGTAAAGTTTCAGCTCAAAACACCCATCAGATTATGTATTATAGCTGTTTGAAGTGTCTATATTATAGCTGAAAAAAAGTTGTTGCTGTTTTTTTGGACTGGGCCTTTAAGGCTAGTCCTCCCCCCCACCGTTCCCACGTGCCTGTCAGCAATCGCCGCCCTCGGCTGCCTCAGGAAGCAGATCTCACGTAACGTGTGTGAGAAATACTACTGTAAGAACTTTAACAATCAGTATTTGATGCATTTTTTGTGGAGTTGCAACACACAATGTCATTACAAAGTTCACGCACACACACAACGAGGACACACACACATAGCGCAGACACATACACACACACACACACACACAGCGCAGACACACACATACACACACACACACACAGAGAGAAAGAGAGAGAGAGAGAGAGACAGCGCGTCAAGCTTTGCACTTGTTTTGCACGCATATGTGACATGATACTGTAATCCTCACTGCTGTATGGATATCTGTTATGTTAATGTACTAAATAAACCTGATTTAACATCCACAAACCGGGATTGAAGCGTCTTCTTTTATAATTGTTCTAACACGCGGCTGTGCTGATTAAGTGAATCTGAAGTGAATCGCTGTAATTCATTACACACATTCTCTGTTTTAAAACATTTTAAACTTGTAAAACTCACTCTTGATCACGTTTGATAATGATTGATGATCCTAGCGAACTGAACAGACCTTTTATTCCCGGTTGCTTTGCGCTCGTCCTCTCTTGTTGATATGATTATACACGTGACTACCTGGACATGTTAATGCGCGCAGCTGTCAATCAATATTGGTGGGCGGGGGTTGCGGTCGATCTGAAAACCGCTCCAATTGGCCCACCATTTTTATGTTGTTAAATTTGAAAAAAAGGACTGGGTGTGTTTATTTCATAATAATAATAATAAATCAGCGATGATGACCCAAAGTCAACATATTAATAATAATTATAATAAATTAGCGATAATGACCTGAGGTCAATATAAAAATTATATTATTAAATCAGTGATGATGATCTAAAGGTAAACATATCAATGATATTAATAAATCAGTGATGATGACCTGAGATAAACCTATAAATAATATGTAATAATAATAATAATAAATCCGCGATGATGACCTGAGGTCAACATATTAATGATATTAATAAATCAGCGATGATGACCTGAGGTCAAGACTAACAACATAATAAAAATGCATGTGCGAGATGTCATAAATTCCATAGAATCATGTTTATGTTAAGTCATTTTTAAATAATTTTCAAAAATGCACGCTTTTGTAATTTGTTTTGTTCAAAATTTTCTGCTGTCAAGCTTTCAAAACACTGCTTTTGTGTAAAAGAAATAGCCAATAAAACATCCAAAATTGTGGGTTTTTAGTTGCAAAAACCACCCCAAGCAAATAACAAACAGTAAAGGTAGAAGGCTAAGCTAACATATTCGATGTCCTGTTCATTGTTAGCTCCTCAAATACACCCTGCTGATTTCCAGATGAAAGTCTGCATGTCCTGTTGTAAATACTGCTCAAACATCGTGACCCAATAGGTGATAAATAACCCCGAAGGTTAACCAAGTTTCAAATGGAGCTGTGAAGCCTTTATGGGCCCCCAGAGTTTTCTTGACATTACCAATAGGTTATCAGTGTGCTCCTCCTTGCTCAAGCACTTTTGATGGTTCATGTTTTGTGTTAAAGACCAGACTGGATGGATATGTAAAACAAGCAAGCCTTTTAGAAAGTATTGAATCACATCTGTTTCTGCGAGGAGTTTCAGAAGCAGAGGGTTGATAAGGATGTCATGAATATATGTGTTGGTGGTACATATAGAGTAATTTATTATAATATTATAATATATCTGTGTTGTTGTTTTTTTTTTATTTTTACGGATAATTTATTTTCCTTTCTTTTTACAATGTATGACATGACCATTTATTTATTTATATATTTATTTTGTATAAAGAAAATATCCTTTAATTAATTTTCATGTATTTGTTTATTTATTTATTTTTCCTCACTTATTTCTGCTTTTGAATTGCATTATGAGACCTTGATCTTTCTTTCAACAACTTTTACCTTTGAAAAGTTGGAAAAAAGTTACTTTTAACATTTAATAGTGTAATATTATCTGGGTTGGTGTTGTATATTACAGTACAAAAACCTTGTGTTTTCTGTTATTTAACAGACTTATATCTCAATATATTATTTCTTATACATTTTATTATTTCAAACTACAAAAAATGTCAATAAAAAAAACTTTGTTAAACTGTAAAGTTTAATTTTCACATCAAAAGTTGACAGAGCAGAGATTAAGATCCCACAATGCATTTCACAACTGTAAATAAACTGAAAATACACTGTGAAAAAATCGTGCAGCCTACTTTTTTAGTTGAATCAAATTAACTTTTCTAGTCATCTCAACTTACTGTACTTCAGTCAAACTTACAAAAATTTTATATTAAACCTGATTAACCTATCAAAATAAGTTAAAGTAGCATAAAAACATTTGATTTCCTGACTTGTTTCCCTGTGCAACCAAGATTTGAGACTTCCAATAGAGTAATTGTCAAATAATGCAGAAACACAGAACATTGACATTTTGAAATGTATATCATCAGGAGGCATGGTGGCTCAGTGGTTAGCACTGTCACTTCACAGCAAGAAGGGCTCTGGTTCGAGTCCCGGCTGGGGCCAGTTGGCATTTTTAATTGGAATTTGCATGCTCTTCCCAGGGTGCTCCGGTTTCCCCCACAGTCCAAAGACATGCGCTATAGGTGAATTGGATAAACTAAATTATCTGTAGCGTATGAGTGTATAAGTGTGTGTGTGTGTGTGTGTCTGTGTGTGTGTGTGAATTAAGAGTGTATGAGTGTTTCCCAGTGCTGGGTTGCAGCTGGAAGGGCATTCAGTGCATAAAACATCTGCTGGAGTAGTTGGCAGCTCATTCTGCTGTGGCGACCCCTGATAAATAAGCGACTAAGCCAAAGGAAAATGAATGAATGTATATCACATCAAAATGAGCAGACTATAGGACTACTACTAGAATGTTTAAAGATCTTTTAACAGTTTGAATTAATGGTTCACTTTAATATCATCATCTGATAAAAAATGTCTAAAGCTACAAAAGTGAATAACATTCTGTTTTGACGTCTTTGACAGCAACTGCACTGCAAACACTCAGAAATAGAAGTACAAAACCTGTCACTGTGGTGATAGACTACCTTTTCAAAGGGTACACTTTTGTACTTTATATCAATAAAAAAGTACAACTGTGCACCTCATAGTATCTTAAAGATACAAGAGTGTACCCTAAATGCATAAAATTGTACTTTTAAGGTACCAATGGGCATATTTGTGTACAAAAGTATATATTTTGAAAGGGTACCACCTCAGTAACTCCGAACAATCACACTTTTAAAGCATCTGGCGCCATCTAGTGGTCATGTCTAACCAGTTACAATTTGAGGAGTGTAGTGCAATCAAGTGTAGTGTGGCGCAGTGTAGTGTATAGCATGTGTGCGTCAAAAAAGAAGCATGAAACTAATAATTAATATGTATTGATAATAATTACTCTAATGTATTTTTCTTATTAATAATGAAATATTTGTCAAGACACAATTGATTTGTTGTTCAATTAAATAAAGAAGACAAATATATATCTTTTAATAAAGTTCTTTAAAAAATGTTTTATAAAGAGACATATAAACGTCCTAAAATGTATTATATTTGAAAAGACATTAAAGTCGGCGACACAGTGGCGCAGTAGGTAGTGCTGTCGCCTCACAGCAAGAAGGTTGCCGCTCGAACCGGGGCTTGGTCGGTTGGTGTTTCTGTGTGGAGTTCTTGAGGGTTTCCTCCAGGTGCCCCAGTTTTCCCCACAGTCCAAATACATGTGGTACAAGTGAATTGGGTAGGCTAAATTGTCTGTAGTCTATGACAGATGTGTCCCAGAGATGGGTTGTGGCTGGAAGGGCATCCGCTGTGTAAAACATGTGCTGGATAAGTTGGTGGTTCATTCCGCTGTGGCGACCCTGGATTAATAAAGGGACTAAGCCAACAAGAAATTGAATGAAGACATTAAAGTCTGTTTACAGATCAACAGTTTTATTTAAAAAACTGGGTTCAAATGTTTGGATTTTCAAGCTCCTTTTTTATCATTTGAGGGCCAAAACACATAGGAAAAAATGTGTTTATAGTTGGAAAAAGTGCTGTTTAAATGGCTTACATCCTCTTCCATTTAAATTTTCTGTTCATGCACATACATAAACTAAACAGAACTATCATTACATATCTTCATTTTTTCAATACATCAATATTGTAACAGTATATTAACATTACATACAACTTTTACACGAAACACTTAATAATACACTTTATTAGACTTGTTTTAAACAGCTGAAGATAAACATCAGTCTGTTGCCAGAGCTTGGAAATTAAAGATTTGTAATATAATCCGATTGAAAGAGAAAAAGTGAGAAACACTTATAGTTATAGGATGCCTTGAGGATGAACAAATTGTGGGATAACTATTATTTAATTATTATTTACTTATTTTCTATGGTCTTTGTTGATTCTTTTTTGGTGATAGGTTTTTTTATTATTAATCTTTTTTCTTTAATTTCTTAATTCTAATTTCCAATATTTTACTTCAACTGTATTCAAAGTTTTATTGCATTTCTGTGAACTAATCCTTTAAAAGCTCTCTTCAGTGGTGATTCCAGACTGAATTTACAATACCAAAAGGTTACATCTGGAAAGATATACAGCGTGTTATTACCTATTTGTTTCCATGAGGCTCCTTAGACCCAATAAATGCCTTGTGTTTTTACTTACATTATAGTTTTCATTCATCATTCTGGTAATAACAGTTTTCATTAGTTATTTCTAACCATCTTATCTAGCTAACATTTACACAATAATATGCAGTAACATTTCCATATGTGTGGCCAGAGATTGTAATTAGTAAAGTAACTAATTACTGTAATTAAACTACTTTTCCACAGATAAAAAAGGGGGTAACATTTTTGTTTTTGTTGTTGTTTAATTTAACTACATTCACTAATAATGTACTTTACATATAACAGTTGTATATAAATCAATCCAGAGATGCAGAGTAATAAATATTTTGCTGAACATTTTCAACTAAAGAAAACATTTATCAAGACGACTGCATATACTTTTGTTTGAAATTTGTTCAATACAAGGTATAAATTCCGAGAAGTAGAGTAATTGTAAAAGTAAATCTATACTAGATGTACTAAATAATGGTAAATATATGAAGTAATTCAAAAAGTAATTTAAATATAGTTGTAATTATGTAATTAATTACTTTTCTGAAGTATCTTACCTAGCACTGACTGTGGCCCTTTTTATTTGATTTGATTTGATTTGATTTATTTGTTTTCGAACAAAGTATCATACATAAAATATCATTAACAAAAGAATACATTTCAACATGGTCGAAAATGGAATGGGATGAAGCACAAGCTTATTATTTTCCCACCCCATTACCACATACATCATTCGTCTATTACTTAAACTTATTTCTTACTTTACTTATCTCTTCCTTTCACATGAACACATTATATCCTTTTGGCATATCCGACAAACTATACGTTTGGTTCCATTTTGTACCCGTATACCTTGTAACATAAACCCAGAGAAAAAAACAAAAAACAAAAAAAACCTAGTACTGCAAATAGCCATTAATTAAAATTTCATCATACCTTTCTCTTTTTATACCTTTTCAATCACCTTCATCATTATATTCCTTTAATAATATATATTTATACAACTTTTTAAATTGATTATTATCCTGACATTGTTTAAGAGTCAGATCTAGACTGTTCCATAGTTTTACACCACAGACAGACATACACAAACTTTTTAAAGTTGTTCTTGTTTTCAACCTCCTAAAATTTAGTTCTTCTCTCAGATTATATCCCCCTCGTCGTTCTTCGAAAAACGTTTGTATGCATTTTGGAAGTAGTTTATTCCTAGCTTTAAACATATATTGTGCTGTTTTAAATTTAACCAAATCATTGAACTTAAGTATCTTTAATTTAAAAAATAAAGGATTTGTATGCTCCAAATACCCCACATTTTCTATGAGTTTAATTGCTTTTTTCTGAATTGTACATACGGATCGTAAATTAGATTTATATGTATTTCCACATCTTTCAACACAATAACTCATATATGGCAACATAAGTGTGTTATATAATATATACATTGATTTATTGTCCAGGATAAATCTGGCTTTATACACTATTGCTACAGTTTTGACTAATTTTGATATCACATTATTTATTTGCGGCTTCCAACTAATTTTATGATCCAGTACAACACCAAGAAACTTAATTGCATATACTCTTTCTATAACTTCATTGTCAATATGTAAATCTATATTATAACTGCTTTTTAATTTCCCAAATAACATAACCTTTGTTTTACTTATATTTAATGACAATTTGTTTACATCAAACTATAATTTAAATTTATTCATTTCTGTTTTAATCAACTCCATAAGTTTTGGTAAATTATGCCCAGAACAAAAAATACTCGTACCATCTGCAAATAAAATCAACTTAAACAACTCTGATGTCTTACACATATCATTAATATAAATTATAAACAATATTGGACTATAAATTGAGGCCTATAAACAGGTTTTGTCTAATGCAGGAAACAAATGCCTTTTGTTATTCAACACACCCCTTTCCTCGAGGAGATTTTTGGATTTACTACTTAAGGGAAAGTGTCTAAATGTTCGGAACGATCCTGTACCCAGATCAGCCCGTAGCGTGGAACTTGATGTTCCATGTTATGTATATTTTAAAGTCAGGTATGCATCTTTTGATCTTGGATTTATCTTTGAGATTTTGATGTCTTGTATTGATTGTTAAATGAATTGACTGAATGAATTGACATAATACATATTTACCTGACTAATAAATTGTTATGTTTTAAATTATTCAAACAGGGTTCGTGTTATTATCTCTAGTAGATTACGTTAGGTCCATAACACCACATGCCCCTGTACAGTACCCTGTACACTAACGGACTTCAAAAGGCCAATGATGGGTTTTCTATTTAGAACAACAAAGTATTGTTGAGACAAATCTAAATGTGGGTTGGCCATCATCTCTAAACTTATAATACTTTTTAAATCATATGGTAATTATTTAAAGTTACTAATAGTTTAAGTAAATTGGTCTACTTGATTCTATAGTAATGATTATGGTACTATTAAATAGTTTTGTTTTGATTTAGTAGATAGCAGATCTATGGGGACCACACAACAAATATTCTAAACTGAGTGGTTCTGCCTTTTTAGACATGTGGTTAATCACCTCTGTTTAATGACCAAGACTGACATGCATGTGCTTAAGAGATTGTATACTCAGCCGGTACGAGACTCAGGATGTTATAGGAATCCGAATAAACGAGAATAACATACAATAACAAATCTAAGAGATTATTCAATCATTATCTAAAGTAATATTAAAATAAACAAAATATACTTATCAATATTTTATAATTACAGTCAGATAAAATGAGGATAAATATATTAATATTCTAAACCACCTCATTCTAAAATTATAGTCAGATATGAGTTAAATTTAAAGTAAATCAACATTGTGCACTGGAAAGACCGAACATACAGTAAACCTTCGTCTAGCAGTAGACACTGTTGTTGGACTAACTGGCTGGACCTTACAATGTAATGTCTCCCTTTCACATAATATTATGTATGTTTTTTAGAAGATTTACAAGCTTTACATTTGCAGTTTCAAATCGTCCAATAAATGTTTTTTTATCATATTGTTTAGGAAGTCTCACGCAGTGGAGAGAACTGCTCTAATTATACTAATATTTTCTCATGCTAAATATGAAAGGTTTATGTGTGTGTATACATTTTGTTTGAAAAAAAAAAAAAAAAAACTTAATATGTTATGTGTCAGCTAAGACCATTTTGCAGCTATTTACTGTTAAGGACCACTTCCCTAGCAACAGTATATCTGTAACACGGGGAGTGACAGAGACAACTGAGGTTTAGGATCCACGTGCAGGTTTATTCAAAGTCAGAGAGGCAATGGTCAACACAGGTGCAAACAGATGTATAAAGGCAGTCCAGAATCGTAATCAAACACAGGCGAGAGGTCGGTAGACAGGCGGCAGACAAGGAGAAAGGGAAACCTTTGTAGAGGAGGCGTACATGAAGCTTGGAGCTGAGGAGGGCCTGGAGCATGGAGCTGAGGAAGGCCTGGAGAGTGGAGCTGCGGAGGGCCTGGAGCATGGAGCTGAGGAAGGCCTGGAGAGTGGAGCTGCGGAGGGCCTGGGGCGTGGAGCTGCGGAGGACTTGGAGAGTGGAGCTGCGGAGGGCCTGGAGAGTGGAGCTGAGGAAGGCCTGGAGAGTGGAGCTGCGGAGGGCCTGGAGCATGGAGCTGAGGAAGGCCTGGAGAGTGGAGCTGCGGAGGGCCTGGGGCGTGGAGCTGCGGAGGACTTAGAGAGTGGAGCTGCGGAGGGCCTGGAGAGTGGAGCTGCGGAGGGCCTGGAGAGTGGAGCTGCGGAGGGCCTGGGGCGTGGAGCTGCGGAGGGCCTGGGGCGTGGAGCTGCGGAGGGCCTGGGGCGTGGAGCTGCGGAGGGCCTGGGGCGTGGAGCTGCGGAGGGCCTGGGGCGTGGAGCTGCGGAGGGCCTGGGGAGTGGAGCTGCGGAGGGCCTGGGGAGTGGAGCTGCAGAAGATCTGGAGAGTGGAGCTCTGGAGGGCCTGGATCATGGAGCTGCAGTGGCCCTGGATCATGGAGCTGCGGAGGGCTTGGAGCCTTACTTTCAGCAGACATCGGCGGGTCATATGAACCTGGTGGCCATTCAGGAAGCTCAGGCGGCGGCCATTCAGGAAACTCAGGCGGCGGCCATTCAGGAATCTCAGGCGGTGGTAGCGGCCATTCAGGAAGCTCAGGCGGTGGTAGCGGCCATTCATGAAGCTCAGGCGGCAGCGTCGACCATTCAGGAAGCTCGGGCGGCGGCGGCGGCCATTCAGGAAGCTCAGGCGGTGGTGGCGGCCATTCAGAAAGTTCAGGCGGCGGCCATTCAGAAAGCTCAGGCGGCGGCAGCCATTCAGGAAACTCAGGCGTCGGCGGCGGCCATTCAGGAAGCTCAGGCGGCGGCCATTCAGGAAGCTCAGGTGGCGGCGGCCATTCAGGAAGCTCAGGCGGCGGCGGCGGCCATTCAGGAAGCTCAGGCGGCGGAAGCCATTCAGAAAACTCAGGCGGCCGCAGCAGCTCTGGTAGCAGTGGCGGCTGTGGCTCAGGCAGTGGCACTGGCGGTAGTGGCTCTGGCAGCTCTGGTGGCGGCAGTGGCTCTGGCAGCGGCTCTGGCAGCTGTGGTGGTGACTGAGGATCTGGCAGCTCTGGAGGATCAGGCAGCTCTGGAAATGACTGAGGATCTGGCAGCTTTGGAGGATCTGGCAGCTCTGGAGGATCTGGCAGCAGTGGCTCTGGCAGCAGTGGCTCTGGCAGCGATTCTAGCAGCTCTGGCGGCAGTGGCTCAGGCAGTGGCACTGGCAGTAGTGGCTCTGGCGATGGTCTTTCAGGAACTTGAACTGGAACTATGGCAGGAACATAGGCAGGAACAGACTCGGAACAGGAATCCATCTTGTGAGCCGGAGAACTGGAAGCGGCCATCTTGTGAGCTGGAGGACTGGAAGCGGCCATCTTGTGCGCTGGAGGACTGGAAGCGACCATCTTGTGAGCTGGAGGACTAGAAGCGGCCATCTTGTGAGCTGGAGGATGTACCATAGACTGCAGAGATGGTGATGCCAGCATTAATGTTTCGGTGGAGTGTACAGCAAGCCCTGTTGTCATCTGTTCATGCTGTACACTGCCCCTCCCCAAAAACCATTTAGGATTTTTCTCCACCTCTCCTACAGTGAAGGGGGATCCGCTGAGCCTTAGGGTTGTTTCCAGAGCTTCTTGAAGAGACCCTCGAGGACCAAATTCTATTAGTGGAGTTTTTAACGGTTCATTTAATCCAAGATAGAAAAAATAGATGAGGAAAAGTTCTGGTTGGTCTGAATTATTAACAATGTCCAAAAATGTATTAATATAGTCCTCGAGGGTGTTAGCTCCTTGGTTGAGTTGACTGAACTGATCTGCTGGACCCATTGTGAGTGGCCGAGTCTTCTGTGACACGGGGAGTGACAGGGACAACTGAGGTTTAGGATCCACGTGCAGGTTTATTCAAAGTCAGGGAGGCAATGGTCAACACAGGTGCAAACAGATGTATAAAGACAGTCCAGAATCGTAATCAAACACAGGCGAGAGGTCGGTAGACAGGTGGCAGACAATGAGAAAAGTAAACAAAGCAAAGATCAAAACACAGAGAAACTAGACTAGGAAAACGCGTTGTAGTGTCACTCTACAGATAACAAGACTCGGCAAAGGCAGGGAGTGTGTGTGTTGTTTAAATAGTGTGTGTAATCAGTCTCTGACAATCCTCAGCTGGTGCAAGTGTAATCAGTGAAAATGAGGAAGCATGTGTGTTTGTGGAACGGAGTGCATGTATGAAAATGTAGTCCATGAATGGCGGATTTGTAGTCCATAGGTTATTGTGAGGGTGAGTGCTTACCAGCGACCTCTGGTGGTTAGAGATCGCTGGTAATCATGACAATAGCATTGAATTACTTTTCTAAAAATGGAACATATTGTACATATCTGTATTGCATGGTAACAGTGTAAATTTGCTGTGAGTGCTACTGTGGGGATATCCTTCAGTTAGTGTCTGTGTGCAGTGGAGGCAGGACTGACTCAGGAGTATCAACATTGGGATTAGGTGAATACGTGCGTGAAAGGACATCAGCTTTTAAGTTCTTGTAATCCGACTGATAGAGGATTTGGAAATAAAATCGAGAAAAGAAAAAAGACCAGCGGGCTTGGCGAGCATTGAGGCGTTTTGCATTGCAAAGATATTGGAGGTTCTTGTGGTCAGTTATGACCGTGAAGGGGAATTGGGCTCCTTCAAGCCAGTGTCGCCATTCCTCAAGGGCGAGTTTGACGGCCAGTAGCTCATGGTATGCCATAATTTTGCTCAGCTGATGTTAACTTCCTTGAATATTGGATGGAGGGCTCTGCGTTTACCAGACTACTGCGAAAGGACGGCGCCCACTCAGGCATCAGCTGCATCTGCTTCCATTGAGTGGGAGTGGGCTGAGTGGGATGGATGTCTGAAGATGAGACCTGTCAACTTAAGCTTGAGTAGTTTGAAGGCTTGGAGTGCATTAGAGTTCCAGGAGAGTGTGCGTCGTCCGCCTTTAATGAGGGAGGTTAAAAGAGCCAAAAGGAGGCTGTGGTTCTTTATAAAGTGTCAGTAAAAGTTGGCAAACCCCAAAAAACTGTTCTTTCAAGGTTTTGGGTTTGTTCCATTGGGATACGGCATCTACTTAGGTAGCTTCCATACTGATCCCATCAGCGGTGATCACGTATCGGAGGAAAAAGATCGAGGTATTGTGAAATTCACATTTTTTTGCTTTCAGACACAGTTGGTTTTCCCAGAGACGCTGGAGGACCTGCTGTACATAAGACTGGTGTTTTGTCATGTTGCGAGAGTAGATTAAGGTGTCCTATATATACAATAGTGAAGCAGTGGAGGACGTCTCTGAAGATTTTGTTCATAAAATTTTGGAAAATGGATGGACTGTTTGCTTGGCTATTGGGCATCACCTGGTACTTATAGTGGCCGGAAGGGGCGATGGAGGCTGTTTTCCACTCGTCCCCTTCTTGGATACAGATCAGCAGGGCTTAATTTGTGCCAGAACACGCCAGATCTGGATCCGGCACCTCTGAAATCTGATCTGGCGCCTCATTTTACCAATCCCCCACACAATTAACAAATTAAGCACTGCGGATAAGGTTGTGTGCGCTTCGGAGTTCGAGTTTGCTTAATACACAGGCTTCACGGAGCTCCTCTTGGCCGGTCGGTACCAGAGGTAAAGGGTAGGCGAACTTCACAGTGGCAATATTCAGTATCCTGTAATTTATGCATGGCCTTAGTCCTTTGTCCTTCTTTGCCACAAAAAAGAAGCTTGAAGCAGCTGGAGAAGTGGATGGTCTGATGAACCCCTGACCAGAGGGAGTCCAGGTGCGGAGTATGAAAGCAGGGGGAGCAGTGTATCCTGGCCTGTGCGTGTTGCTCTCCATTCCAGCATCTTCCCTGTTCTCCTGTCGATACTGGGTTGATGTTGTGCAAGCCAAGGTCTATTCAGAATGACGTCTGCATTGGCTCAGGGAAGGATGAGTAGAACTAGGTTTCTTGATGGTTAAGCGGAGACAGGATAATCACTTATGTTCGCAAGGATATCTTGCCATCGCCTAATGGTGAGTTTTGAATGGTGGTTATCTGGTATTGAACTTCCTTTTTCACGGAGGGTATATGATGTTTGGTAATGAAGTGAGAAGAGATGAAGTTACCAGCCGCTCCAGAATGCACCAGCACATATATGGTGCTTGGACATGAGGTATATGAGATACTGATGGAGGGTGTCACGACACTTAGACAGAGAGGATCCAATTGCAAGTATTTAATGAACAAAAAGGAAGAATGTATCAATACCACAGGATGTTCTGGAGACAAGAATGTACAAAACAAAAGAGAGCCACAGGTCACAATGAAGACATCAAACGGACAGCGAAGGAATCTGGGGAACAACAGACAGGAACAAAGACAAACAACGGACTGATAACCAGCAGTAACCACAGGCTGAAATATCTAGTCAGCATACAAGGATCAGCTGGAGGATGATTAAGTCAACTGATGAGTCAGCTGATAGAAAGCACGCCGTCTACAAAAAAGGTAAACAAATCACACACCCTCACACACGATAACACACAAGACATGACACATAACATACAGAAAGAACACACAAACCCATCAACCGTGACAGGAGGGTATCTCAATGGAGGGATGTAAGGGTAACTTCACTCACCATTGGAAGAGGTGGGCGAACTGGGCAGGCAGAGATGAGGTGAGATTGTTCTCCATAGTAAAGGCAGAGTCGATTGCGAATTCGTCATTGTTGTTTTGAGGTTTCAAGGCGATAGGCATCCATTATCATGGGTTCTTCTATATCCTGTGGGGGTGATGGAACTCAGGTGGGTGTAACATGATTGTGAACGATGAGGTAGGACAGGCTGAGAGGTATTGAGATATACAGGTAGCTTTTCAATAAAAGTTTCCAAATTAGCACTGTCATCATAAATAACCATCTGTTTTGGGGTTTGAGACCTTTACAGTAAGTCGTGAGGAGGGCCACTAGATTCTAGCCTTTGTTATCAGTGAGTGCTCGAAGGTGCAGAGTGTAATCGTGAATTGTGGCATTACCTTGCCATAGAGTGATCAATTCGCCATGCACAGAAAGGGGAGAGAGTAGTTTTAAAGTGGCTGATAAAGGTCTGGTGGCCATAACTGGACTGAGAATGCACCATTCTGGCGAACAGATCCAGAGAGCTTCTGGTTAGAGCGGCGCTAGTCTCCATAGCTGCGTTAGCATTTTCTTTGAGCTGGAATCCTGTCAAGGTCACACAAGGAAGACAAAGATGGATAAATCTTTAAGGGTGTTTATTTGTGCCATGCAACAAATGGTGAGAGATGAAGCAGGTAAGTGGTATAGCAGATGGAGAGAGATCTCACACAAAGTTCAAATGGTAAGTTTCAGATCTTCAGTAATACACCAACAAAGCTTTATCTACAAATTAGCACATTAACTCATGCGATTAATTTGAAATATTTAATGCATTAACCCATGAAATAATAAACACAATATTAAACGCATATACATATATATGGAGGTGGGTGTGAGGGTGGCCGTGCCTCAGTATAGCTTTATGTCTAGCAACAGCCATGCTCCTCTCTATTCTTGCTCATTACTTCTCTGGAGGCTTGTTTCTTACCTGCTTGCTGTGTAATTAGATAATTAAGATATTGTTCAGTAAGTGTAATAAGTCTTGGTCATAGAATGGATGATGAACCCATTGTTATT
The DNA here is from genome assembly GCF_903798145.1 of Danio aesculapii. Classification (NCBI taxonomy): domain Eukaryota; kingdom Metazoa; phylum Chordata; class Actinopteri; order Cypriniformes; family Danionidae; genus Danio; species Danio aesculapii. Next base: position 54,642,151 of record NC_079437.1, on the reverse strand, counting down.
GTTAAATAAATCTCATAGATAATGTAGAAATGTGCTAAATAAATTTAAGAGTAAGATAAAAAGTAAGATTTTGATAGCACCAATCAATATAGCACTAATATCTTTGACAATCTGACAAATCAAAATGTAGTTAAGCCTTACTGGATTGTGTCTCACCTAAATTCAGAGTTGCTTAGATTAGGTGGCAGAAGAATGGATCTGTCACTCTTCATAGACACACCACTGGGATATGGAGATTGTGTTCTCTGACTGTCCTTTCTTTTAACATATAAAACAATTAGAATATTAATTAATGTGAACTGTTCATTTAAGTCTCTACAGTAGTCACATCACTAACTAAATATTTGCATTTACTGAGATTCCCCCTGTCCTAGATTAGGGGGCAGAACCATTAATCTGTCAATCTTTATAGACACCACTTGGGTCTGGAGACGCTCTCTTTTCCTCACTCTCTTCACTTAATTTAGAAGCAGTGCACTCTCTTTTCTCCATAATGAAAAAAAACAGACCTGTTTTTTGGAAGCAAAGACAAATGATACACACATAAATGACATCTGTCTGTAGTTGACAATATATTTGTATAGTATTACTAAATACACAAGTTCACACTGAAGATACTAGATATTTTTAATGAATAGAAAATGCATATTTAGTCTGAGGAGAGGGCTTTGAGCTCAGAAAGTTACCCTAACTCCCCTCCATGCTCCATGCGATTCCCCTTGTCAGGAGGCTAAGAGAGATATGGGTCCAAGCACAGTGGCTGTTTCTCAATATGCGTTCTTCAGCGGTCTTGCGTCCTCGTGTTCTCGTGTAATGTCATCATCAGCTGCCAAAGTTCAGTTCCAATACTCAAGACTGAAAAAACAGAGGACGCATGAAACTTCCCGGATGTGATTTTGATATCGAGGACGCACCAATGCAGACTTGAGCACCCAACTCCCTCTAGAAGGCCCAGAAGTCATTGCGACTGGAGGTGGGCAGTGCAGCCTTTTATTTAGATTTATTATTAAAGTTTAGAGATAGAACTTATTTACCTCAGGAGTTTCCCTAAATGAAACGGTGAAAGTAAACATGACCATGGACATCTTAATAAAGGAATGAACACATTAAGGGTGTTTGTTTGCTGAAAATTGTATTAAAATCTATTTTGTTTATATTCTGCAACGTATATTTATAATGTTTTTATGCAGAGTATATATTTTGAAAAGTAGAAAACAATAAATCCTTGTATGAATGCTTTAACTTTTAAAAAATTTTCCATTAAAAAATGCGTGAAGGTCATGTCAGAAAGAACCATCAGAAAGAACCCAGCATCTCATTCCTCACAGGACGCGTTCTCTGTTCTCGTGGTCTCCCGAGTTCGTTCTTCCAAGGACACCTGGCAAGAACGCAGTCCGTTCTCTTTGTTTGTGGAATTGAGAAACAGCCAATGTCTAGCACAACCTCATATCACTCCCCCTGCTCCAATTTAAAGGTGCAGTAGGTGATTGTCTTCAGAAATATTTTTTTTTTTGTTGTGCTAGTTAAAATTGTCTCACATTATGTTAGTACTGATTAAAGTAAATGATCTAAATGTATTTAAATGTGTTTTTAGATTCTGGGTAAGACATAAGACAAAAAAAATGATAGACGCGTCATTTGTGCATACACGTGAAGCATGGCCACCTACAGCTGACAGAGAGTGACATCAGGCAAACTCTGCATGTACATGAAAGACTTCTTTATGAAAGACCAACGTGGCCTCATATCCATGAAAAGAAAGATTTTTGAAAGGGCTTCTGCCAAAAATGCAGAATGAAAACTTTTCACTCTACTTCACCACTCACCTGCTTTATTCTCAGCTGTCATTGCTCCGCTTGAATAAAAACCTTAAAGATTTAACCTCCTTTGTCTTCCTTGTGTGGCCATGACAGGATTCCAGCCCCTTTTTAAAAGAATTATCACTGCAGATGGAGACTAACGCCGCTCTGACCGGAGCCTCTCCGGATCTGTTCGCTAAGTAGGTTAACTCTTTTCATTAATCAGTTTCTTTTACTTCCATAAACACTAGCACCAACCCCGCTGTCATCAAAAGCACTCCCCTCGCTCAACCAATGAGTTACTCCGGTAAACCAGGAGTCTGCGATAGTTTCCTTTTGCAAATTTCCCTCTATATAGAGGCTAATGCATCAGTTTCCTAAAAATATTTCTAAAACAGCTTTTGTAATCTCACTTCTTACAGGTCGAACCCTCCAATGGGCTAATGCACTTTGCAATGCTCATACCAAGCCTTCATAAGCCATTTTAAGGAAGTATTTGCTGTCCCACTCACCCCTCTCTCTGTACATGATGAACTAATCAATCTACGTCAAGGTAACACCCCAATTCACGAATACACACTGCACTACCGAGCGCTCGCCGCTAGTAGCAGCTGGAACCAGGTTTCCCCCCTAGCGGCCTACCGTAAAGGTCTCAAACCCTAGATATGCAAACATTTGGTGATCTACGATGATAGTGCTAATCTAGAGATTTTCATAAAAAAGCTACTAATGTCTCTCTACACCATTCTGCCTGTTCTACTTCATCACCTTTCAATCAAATTCCTCCCACCAGAATTCTTTCACCCCCACTGGATTTAGAAGTACCCATGATCACCGGTTCCTATCGACTCGATGCCTCAGAGCAACAATGACGGATTCGCCATAGACTCTGTCTCTACTGTGGAGAAGCTACACATCTCATCTCTGCCTGCCATGTTCGCCCGCCTCATTTATTGGTGAGTCAAGTTACACTTACTCCTACCGTATCTTACAGTCCTCTTATTCAAGCTCAATTAATTGTGGATTCTCACACTTTCCCCATCGCCAATCTAGGGTGCCTGGAGTCACCCGTGGAGGGGGGGGGGGTACCGTCATGCCCTCGGCTGGTTCCCACAGTCCCAACCACCTCAGCCAATCACCAGTCACCACACATGTGAACCATCACCAGAATACTAACAGCCCGCACCTGCACCCCCAGTCACCAACACACCATTAAATCTCACCTCATCCAATCACTCACTGGCTGGAATCACCGTCAGATGGTCTTCCTCCGATGGCTCTCCTGTTTTCTCCTGTGCTCTTCCGTGGATGTCCCCTTTCTCCTGTGGATGCAAATCAACCTGCTCAAGGAAAGTGTTTATAAGTCTGTGTGAGTTGGTGTTACTGAAGAACTGAACTACCACTTTGAACTGTGTGTGCTCTCTGCTTCACCACTCACCTGCTTCATTCTCAGCTGTCTTGAATAAATACCTTAAACATTTAACCTCTTTTGTGTTCCTTGTGTGGCCATGACACACGCAAAGCTTATGTACATTGCGTTCTTTTTTATGAATGGGTTTATATGCATGGAATTGTTGTTCAGCCACTGAAAACGTCTGGCAAGACATTGACTTCACGGAGTATCTTTTACAGCATCGATAATATAGTCAATTAAATAGACCTAAGAATTCATTTATTTGTTCAAGTGTAAAAGGACACGAAAACAAGCAAAAACAAGCGTACGAGGATCAGCGAAAATGAAAAGTCACTTGCTGTCTTGGTAACATAATCGTAATGTAAAACAATGGCAGGATGTTTTTGCCACTCCTTTTTTCTGATCCTATTTTTATTTAGTTGAATAATGAAAAATAAGTACATAGTACTTTTCCCCTAACCTGCTTTACTGAGGTGAAGTTTAATTTATATTTGCACATTCGCTCATTTTTGAACACTGACAGCTTGTGACACTCCCACTCTAACGTTACTTTGAATATTGGGTCTGAAACAGTGTGTAGGTATGACTTCAAAACAACATTACCACTATTTCATTGACTGTGAAAAATTTTGTATTTGAAATGAAATGAATATATCATTTCACTATTTGGAATTTGCGAACAATACTTTTTGAAATTTTAATATTAAGGAGAAAATCCAAATGTGCGAAGATAAAAGCCTTTTTAAAGGGTTTTTAAGCTTTACTCCAATGTTTGACCTGAGGAAATAATTCCTGCACCCACTAGCCTGTCAACAACTACGCTGGACAAAGTGCGAGTTTTCTAAATGGTGAATGACATGATCTAGTGTTATATAAGGTTGTCTATCGTCATCAGATTGTCATGTATTCGGTGCTCATTTGCGCGTTCTTGACTTAAGGAGGCGTGGCTTTGGATGGCAGGGGAGGGATGTCAATTTCTAAACTTTTATGCTAACGCAAGCATTCTGGCAAATCACCCACAGTACCTTTAAGTAGGAAACAAAGGCTGCAAAAACAGCTACAGTTTAGAGTGCACAAATTATTATAATCCCAAACAGATAAAGAAGTTCAAACAATATTAAAACTTTTCGGCTTAGTCCCTTTATTAACCCGGAGTCGCCATAGCGGAATGAACCGCCAACTTATCCAGCACATTTTTACGCAGCGGATGCCCTTCCAGCCGCAACCCATCTCTGGGAAACATCACACACACTCATTCACACATACACTCATACACTACGGACAATTTAGCCTATCCAGACTATTCACCTGTACCGCATGTCTTTGGACTTTGGGGAAAACCGGAGCACCCGGAAGAAACCCACGCGAACGCAGAGAGAACATGCAAACTCCACACAGAAACACCAACTGAGCCGAGGCTCGAACCAGCGACCCAACAACCTTGTTGCTGTGAGGAGACAGCACTACCTACTGCATTTATTATTATTATTATTATGTAGTAGTAGTAGTAGTAGTACAGCACTACCTACTGCGCCACTGCATTATTATTATTATTGATATTATTATTATTGTTATTATTAATATGTAGTAGTAGTAGTAGTATACTATAATGCAACGTGGTGGCACAGTGGGTAGCGCATTTACCTAACTGAACTGCTTATTCTGACATGCCCCTCTGTTTCACACTGGTTTCAGATACCCAGATTACGCACACAAACAGCTGAAGCTGATCAGAAATCATGACATGGATTATAAACACTTGCTACCAGATTCTCCATCTATGCCAGAGCCTCCTCAATCCCTTAAATGGAATAGGCCAGATGCTCTTGAAATCCCCAAATGGTGGGCACCAGATCCTTCTGAATCCCACAAGCCACCACTCGAGTCCCATGAATGGCTATGTGACTTCCCAGTGCCACCAGTGCCATGTGACATCACCGCTGCCAGAGCTACAGATACAAGAGCTGTCAATGCAGCTGCCTGATCCATTAATGCTTCTTGATCTGCTTTTGTTTCCTGATCTTAAGCCTCCTTACCCACTAGGGTTGTCTGACTATTCAATGCCTCCTGACCCACTGGGGATGTCTGACCTGCCAGTGCCTGCTAAAGCAAAGTTCGCAGATCCGCCACAGCTCTACGCTATAGGGCCTCCTCAGCTCCACACTCCAGGCCCTCCTCAGCTCGATGCTCCAGGGCTGCCTCAGCTACACACTCCATGCTCACCTCCACTGCATGGACCTGGTCCTCTGTCCCTCCCCCTGTTCTGCCTCCATTCCACCTCCCTCTGTTATGATTACCAGCGATCTAGCTCTTGCAGATAGCTGGAGAACACTCTCCGTCATTTAACCGAAAAGCAAATCAGCCAGCATACTGAACTACTTATCCCATCATAACCCTCAGTTTCACACTAGTTTCAGATCTTCTCCTGATTACATGCACACAGCTGTAACTGAGTCTTGTTAAACTGTAGTGTGCATCACGTAAGTAATTTCTAGGATTGCCTACCATGCCCTGTTTGTCATTCTGCCTGGGGTACGTCTTAGCTCTGAAGCGCACCCTTACCATCCACTTCCAGGGGGTCTCTCACCCCAGCCAGCTGGTCTGGGGGTCAGTCACTCTTTCTGGGTACGTTTCAGCTCTGAAGAGGACCCTTCTCATCCTATCGCAGGGGGTCTCTCACCACTGCCAATCTGCCCGGGGGTCAGTCACTCTCTGGGTACATCTCAGCTCTGAAGGGCACCCTTTCCATCCAATTCCAGGGCTCTCTCACCCAAGCCAGCCTGCCCGGAGGTCAGTCACTCTCTCTGGGTATGTCTCAGCTCTGAAGGGTGCCCTTCCCATCCAATTCCAGGGGTCTTTCACCCCAGCCATCCTGCCCGCGGGTCAATCACTCTGCTTGGGGTATGTCTCAGCTCTCAAGAGCACCCTTCCCATCCAATTCCAGGGGGTCTCTCAACCCAGCCAGCCTGCCCAGGGGTCAGTCACTCTCTCTGGCTACTTCTCAGCTCTGAATGGTGCCCTTCACATCCAATTCCAGGGGGTCTTTTACCGCAGCCAGCCTGCCCGGGGAACAGATCCAGAGGACAGATCGCTGGGGCCAGAGACCCTCTGGCTGGAGGGCAAGGGGACTCTCAGAAGCTCAGACTGCAAGCCTAGGGAGAGTGTCTGGTCCCCAAGGCTGCTCGCTGGGGCCAAAGATCCTTGAGATGGAGGTCAAGGGGTCATCAAAAGCCCAGACTGCAAGCCAAGGAAGAGTGGCTGGCCCCCAGGGCAGCTTGTTAGGGCCAGAGCCCCTAATGTGGAGGGCAAGGGGGCCCTCAGGAGTCCAGACGCAAGCGCTGGGGCCATAGAGCCTTTAGATGAATGGTTATTTGTCTCTATGGAGCCCACACTGCATGCCCAAGGAGAGTGGCTGGCCACCGGGGTTTGCTTGCTGGGGCAAGAGAGTTTTGATATGGAGGGCAAGAGGGCTCTCAAGAGCCAGACATAGAGTGGCTGGCCCCCGGGCAGCTTTCAGGGGCCAGAGACCCTTAAGATGGAGTGCAAGGAGTGCAGACTGCTCTCCCAGGGAGAGTGGCTGGCCCGTGGGGCAGCTCGCTGGGGCCAGACCCCCTGGAGGAGGAGGAGGGCAATGGGGCCCTCAGGAACATACTGCAAGCCAAGGAAGAGTGGCTGGCCCTGGGACAGCTTGCTGGGGCCAGAGAGCCTGAAGGTGGAGGGCAAGGGGGCCCTTAGGAGCTCAGAATGCAAGCCCAGGGAGAGTGGCTGGCCCCTGAGGCAGCTCGCTGTGGCCAGAGTGCCTGGAGGTGGAAGGTAAGTGTGCCCTCAAGAGCCCAGACGCTGGCCCAGGGAGAGTTGCTGGCCCCCTGGGCAGCTCGCTGAGGCCAGAGACCCTTGAGATGGAAGACAAGGGGGCAAGACTTAGCAGCTCAGGCTGCAAGCCCAGGGAGAGTGGCTGACCCCCAGGGCAGCTCACTGGGGCTAGAGTGCCTGGAGGTGGAGGGTAAGGGAGCGCTCATGAGCGGGGCAGCACGCTGGAGCCAGAGTCACTCTAGGGAGAAGGCAGAGTTTGTTTTTTTTCAAGAGCCCAGACTGCAAGCCCAGGGAGAGTGGCTGCCCGCGGGGCAGCTCGCTGGGGCCAGAGACCCTGGAAGTGGAGGGCAAGAGGGCCCTCATGAGCCCAGATGCAAGCCCAGGGAGAGTGGCTGGCCCCTGGGGCTGCTCGTTGGGGCAAGAGACCCTCTGGGGGAGGGCAAGGGGTCTCTCAAATGCCCAGACTGCATGCCGAGGGAGAGTGGCTGGCCCCTGAGGCAGCTCGCTATGGCCAGAGTGCCTGTAGGTGGAAGGTAAGTGGGCCCTCAAGAGCCCAGACGCAGGCCCAGGGAAAGTTGCTGGCCCCCGGGGCAGCTCGCTGAGTCCAGAGACCCTCTGGGGGATGGCAAGGGGGCTCTCAAGAACCCAGACTGCAAGCCCAAAGAGAGAGGTTGGCCCCTGGGACAGCTTGCTGGGGCCAGAGTGCATGGGAGTGGAGGGCAAGGGGGCCCTCAGGAGCTCAGACGCAAGCCCTAGGGAGAGTGGCTGGTCCCTGGGGTTGCTCGCAGGCACCAGAAACCCTGGAAGTGGAGGGCAAGGGGGCCCTTTGAAGCCCAGACTGCAAACCCAAGGAGAATGGCTGGCCCCCAGGACAGCTCGCTGTGGCCAAAGGCCCTCTGGGGGAAGGGCAAGGGGGCACTCAAGAACCCAGTTCGCAAGCCCAGAGAGAGTGGCTGGCCCCTGGGGCTGCTCGCTGGGTCCAGAGTGCCTGGAGGTGAAGGGTAAGAGGGCCCTCGTGAGCCCAGACACAAGCCCAGGAAGAATGGCTGGCCCCCGGGGCAGCTTGCTTCAGCCAGAGACCCTGTATGTGGAGGGCAAGGGGGTCTTAAAGCCAAGAGAGAGTGACTGGCCCCCAGGGCAGCTTGTTGGGGCCAGAGACCCTTAAGGTGAAGGACAAGGAGGACCTCAGGAGCCCAGACTTCAAGCCCAGGGAGAGTTGCTGACCCCTGGGGCTACACGCTGGGGCCAGAGAGCCTTGAGAGGGAGGACAAGGGGGCTCTCAGGAGCCCAGACTTCAAGCCCAGGGAGAGTGCCTGGTATCGGGGGCAGCTCGCTGGGGCTACAGAGCCTTGAGATGGAGGGCAACGCTGCCCTAAGGAGCCCACACTTCATCCCCAAGGAGAGTGGCTGTCCACCGGGGTTTGCTCGCTGGTGCAAGAGAGCCTTGAGACAGAGGGAAAGAGGGCCCTCAGGAGCCCAGACATCAAGCCCAGGGAGAGTGGCTGTCCACCGGGACTGCTCGCTAGGGCCAGAGACCCTTGGGGGAAGGGCAAGGGGGCACTCAAGAGCTCAGATTGCAAGCCCAGAGAGAGTTGTTGGCCCCCAGACAGCTTGCTGGGGCCAGAGACCCTTAAGGTGGACGGCAAGGGGGACCTCAGGAGCCCAGACGTCAAGCCCAAGGAGAGTGGCTGGCCCCTGGGGCTACTTGCTGGGACCATAGAGCCTTGAGCAGGAGGACAAGGGGGCCCTTAGGAGCCCAGACTTCAAGCCCAGAGAGAGTGCTTGGTCCCGGGGGCAGCTCGCTGGGGCCACAGTGCCTTGAGAAGGAGGGGAAGGGGGCCCTAAGGAGCCCACACTGTATGCCCAAGACTGGTCACCGGGGTTTGCTCGCTGGTGCAAGAGAGTCTTGAGATGGAGGGCAAGAGGGCCCTCAGGAGCCCAGACATCAAGCCCAGGGAGTGGTTGGCCCCTGGGGCAGCTCGCTGTGGCCACAGAGCCTGGAGGTGGTGGGCAAGTGGGCCCTCTGGACATCAGACTGCAAGCCCAGGGAGAGTGGCTGGCCCCCAGGGCTGCTCACTAGGGTCAGAGAACTTCTGAGGAAGGCAAGGGGACTCTCAAGGGCCCAGACTGCAAGTTCAGGGAGAGTGGCTGGCCCCCAGGGCTGCTCGCTGAGGCCAGAGACACTGGAGGTGGAGGGCAAGGGGGCCCTCATGAGCCCAGATGCAAGCCCAGAGAGTGTGAATGGTCCCTGGGGCTGCTCGCTGGGGCCCGAGACCCTCTGGGGGAAGGCAAGGGGGCTCTCACGAGGCCAGGTTGCAAGCCCAGGGAGAGTGGCTGGCCCCCAGGACAGCTCACTACGACCAGAGACCCTGGATGTGGAGGGCAAGGGGGTCCTTAAGAGCCCAGACTGCAAGCCCAGGGAAAGTGGCTGGCACCCGGGAAGGCTCACTGGGGTCAGAGTCCCACTGGGGGGAGGGCAAGGGGTCCCTCAGGAGAGCAGACTGCAAGCACAGGGAGAGTGGCTGGCCCCCTAGACTGCTCGCTGGGGCCAGAGACCCTGAGGGTGGAGGGTAAGGTTGCCCTGATGAGCCCAGACGCAAGCCCAGGGAGAGTGGCTGGCCTCCAGGGCAGCTTGCTGAAGAACCTTGAGGAGGAGGGCAAGAGGGCTCTAAGGAGCCAAGATTGCTATCCAAAGGAGAGTGGCTGGCCCCGGGATTGCTCGCTTCAGCCAGAGAGCCAGGAGGTGGAGGGCAAGGGGGCCCTTAGGAGCTCCGACTGCAAGCCCAGGGAGAGTGGCTGGCCCCCAGGGTAACGGGGCCCTCTTGAACCCAGACGCAAGCCCAGGGAGAGAGGCTTGCCTCCGAGGCTGCTCGCTGGAGCCAGAGACCCTCTGGGTGAGGGCAAGGGGGCACACAAAAGCCCTGATTGCAAGCCCAGTGAGAGTGACTGGCCTCCAGGGCAACTTGCTGGGGCAAGAGACACTTGATGTGAAGGGCAAGGGGGCCTCAGGAACCCAGACTTAAAGCCCAGGCAGAGTGGCTGGCCCCTGGGGCAGCACTGTGGGACAAGAGTGCCTAGAGGTGGAGGGTAAGGGGGCCCTCATGAGCCTAGACACAAGACCAGGGAGAGGGGCTGGCCCCCAGTACAGCTCGCTGGGGCCAGAGACCCTGGATGTTGAGGGCAACGAGGTCCTCAAGGGCACAGACTGCAAGCCCAGGTAGAGTGACTGGCCCCCAGGACTATCCGCTTGGGCCAGAGACCCTCTGGGGAAGGGCAAGGGTGCACTCAAGGGCACCGACTGCAAGCCAACGGAGAGTGGCTGGCCCCCAGGGCAGCACGCTGGCGCCACTGTGACTGGAGGTAGAGGGTAAGGGGTCCCTCATGAGCCCAAACATAAGCCCAGGGAGAGTGGCTGGACCCCAAGGCAGCTTGCTGAGGTCAGAGTCCCTCTGGGGGGAGGGCAAAGGGACTCTCAAGAGCCCAGACTTCATGCCCAAAGATAGTGGCGGGCCTCCAGGGCTGCTTGCTTTAGCCAGAGAGCCTCTAATGAGGGCAAGGGGGCTCTCACGAGGCCAGATTGCAAGCCCTGGGAGAGTGGCTGGCCCCTGGGGTAGCTTGCTGGGGCAAGAGATACTTGTTGTGGAGGACAAGAGGGCCTCAGGAACCCAAACTTCAAGCCCAGGTAGAGTGACTGGCCCCCAGGACTATCCGCTTGGGCCAGAGACCCTCTGGGGAAGGGCAAGGGTGCACTCAAGGGCACCGACTGCAAGCCAACGGAGAGTGGCTGGCCCCCAGGGCAGCACGCTGGCGCCACTGTGACTGGAGGTAGAGGGTAAGGGGTCCCTCATGAGCCCAAACATAAGCCCAGGGAGAGTGGCTGGACCCCAAGGCAGCTTGCTGAGGTCAGAGTCCCTCTGGGGGGAGGGCAAAGGGACTCTCAAGAGCCCAGACTTCATGCCCAAAGATAGTGGCGGGCCTCCAGGGCTGCTTGCTTTAGCCAGAGAGCCTCTAATGAGGGCAAGGGGGCTCTCACGAGGCCAGATTGCAAGCCCTGGGAGAGTGGCTGGCCCCTGGGGTAGCTTGCTGGGGCAAGAGATACTTGTTGTGGAGGACAAGAGGGCCTCAGGAACCCAAACTTCAAGCCCAGGGAGAGTGGCTGGCCCCTGGGGCAGCAAGGTGGGGCAAGAGTGCCTAGAGGGGGAGGGCAAGGGGACTCTCATGAGCCCAGACACAAGTCCAGGGAAAGGGGCTGGCCCCAGAAACCCTGGATGTGGAGGGCAAGTGGATCGTAAAGAGCCTAGACTGCAAGCCTAGGGAGAGTGGCTGGCCCCCAGGACTATCCGCTTGGGCCATAGACCCTCTGGGGGAGGGTAAAGGGGCATATAAGAGCACAGACTGCCAGCCAGGGGAAAGTGGCTGGCCCCCGGGTCAGCACGCTGGGGTCAGAGTCCGTCTGGGGGGAGGGCATAGGGACTCTCAAGAGCCCAGACTTCATGCCCTAGGAGAGGGGCTGGACCCCATGACAGATCGCAGGAGCCATAGACCCTCTGGGGGATGGCAGGGTGGCACTCAAGAGCCCAGACTGCAAGCCCAGGGAGAGTGGCTGGCCACTGGGGCAGCTCACTGGAGACAGAAACCCTCTTGAAGGAAGGCATGGTGACTCTCAAGAGCCCAGACTGCATGCCCGGAGAGAGTGGCTGGCCCCCGGGGCTGTTCTCTGGGGCCAGAAAGCCTGGAGGTGGAGGGCAAGGGGGCTCTTAGGAGCCCAGACTGCAAGCTCTGGGAGAGTGGCTAGCTACTTGGCATCTCACTGGGGTCGAAGACTCTGGAGGTCGAGGGCAAGGAGGGCCTCTGGGGCCCAGACTGCAAGCCCAGGGAGAGAGGTTGGCCCCTGGGAAGTTCGCAAGGGTCAGAAACCCTGGAGGGGGAGGGCAAGGAGGACCACTGTGGCCTAGACTGCAAGGCCTTGGAAAGTGGTTGGCCCCTGGGCAGCTCAATGGGGTCAGAGACTCTGGAGGTAGAGGGCAAGGGGGCCCTCAGGGGCCCAGATTGCAAGCCCAGGGAGAGAGGTTGACCCCTGGGCAGCTAGCTGGGGTAAGGGACACCTTAGGTGGAGGGCAAGGGGGCCCTAAGGAGCACTGACAGCAAGCCCTGGGAGAGAAGCTGGCCCTTAGGCAGCTCGGTGGGATCAGGGACCCTGCAGGTGAAGAGCAAGGTGGCCCTTTGGGGCCTAGACTGCAAGCCCAGGGAGGAGGATGGCCCCTGGGAAGTTCACAAGGGTCAGAAACCCTGGAGGTGGAGGGCAAGGAGGACCACTGTGGCCTAGACTGCAAGGCCTTGGAAAGTGGCTGGCCCCTGGGCAGCTTAATGGGGTCAGAGACTCTGGAGGTAGAGGTCAAGGGGGCCCTCAGGGGCCCAGATTGCAAGCCCAGGGAGAGAGGTTGACCCCTGGGCAGCTAGCTGGGGTAAGGGACACCTTAGGTGGAGGGCAAGGGGGCCCTAAGGAGCACTGACAGCAAGCCCTGGGAGAGAGGCTGGCCCTTTGGCAGCTTGGTGGGATCAGGGACCCTGCAGGTGAAGAGCAAGGGGGCCCTTTGGGGCCTAGACTGCAAGCCCAGGGAGGAGGATGGCCCCCAGGGCAGCTCGCTGGGGTCAGAAACCCTGGAGGTGGAGGGCAAGGGGAACCAGTGTGGCCCAGACTGCAAGCCCTGTGAAAGTGGCTGGCCCCTGGGCAGGTCAATGGGGTCATAGACCCTGGAGGTAGAGGGCAAGGGGGCCCGCAGGGGTCCAGATTGCAAGCCCAGGGAGAGAGGTTGACCCCTAGGCAACTCACTAGGGTCAGAGACCCTGGAGGTGGAGTACAAGGGGGCCCTCTGGGGCCCAGACGTCAAGCCAAGGGAGAGAAGTTGGCCTCTGGGTAGCTTGCTGGGGTCAGGGACCATTTCGGTGGAGGGCAAGGGGGCCCTAAGGAACTCAAACTGCAAGCCCTGGGTGAGTGTTTGGCCCCTGGGTAGTTCGCAAGGGTCAGGAACCCTTGAGGTAGAGGGCAAGAGGGCCCTCTGGGGCACAGACTACAGGCCAGGGGAGAGTGGCTGGCTCACAGGGCAGCTGTTGGAGATACCTTGGAGGTGAAGGGCAAGGGGGACCACTGGGGTCCAGACTGCAAGCCCTGGTAGAATGGCTGGCCCCTGGGCAGCTATATGGGGTCAGTGACCCTAAACGTGGAGGGCAAGGGGGCCCTCTGGGGCCCTGACTGCAAGCCCACGGAGAGAGGTTGGACCCTGCACAGTTCGCTGGGGTCAGGGAGCCCTTAGATGAAAGGCAAGGTTGCCCTAAGGAGCCCAGACTGTAAGTCCAAGGAGAGTGGCTGGCCCCTGGCCAGTTCGTGAGTGTCAAGGACCCAGGCGATGGAAGTCAAGAGGGCCCTCTAGGGCCCAGACTGCAAGCCTTGGGAAAGTGGCTGGCCCCTGGGCAGCTCAATGGGGTCAGAGACCCTAGAGATGGAGGGCATGGAGAACCTCTGTGGCCAAGGCTGCAAGTCCATGTAGAGAGGATGGCCTCTGGGGAGCTTGCTGGCTTCAGGGACACCTTAGGTGGAAAGCAAGTGGGAACTAAGGAGCCCATACTGCCAGCAAAGGGAGAGTGGCATGTCCCTGGGCAGATCACTGGGGTCAGAGACCCTGGAGGTAGAGGACAAGGGGGCCTACTGTGGCCCAGCATGCAAATCCAGGGAGAGAGGTTGGCCCCTGGGAAACTTGCAGGGTTCAGGTACGCCTTAGATGGAGGACAAACTGCCTCCCAGGGAGAATGGCTAGCCCCTGGGGCAGCCCGCTGGGGTAACAGACCCTGCAGCAGGAGGGCAAGGGGCCCTCAATAGCCCAAACTGCAAGCCCAAGGGCAGTGGCTGGCCCAAGAGGCAGCTTGCTGGGGTCAGAGGCCCTGTAGGTGGAGGGCAAGGGGCCCTCAAGAGCCCAAACTGCAACCCAGGGAGAGTGGCTGGCCCCTGGGGCAGCTTGCTGGGGTCAGAGGCCTGTAGGTGGAAGGCAAGGAGCCCTCAAAAGCCCAAACTGCATCCCAGGAGAGTGCCTGGCCCTGGGGCAGCCCTCTGGGGTCCAAGACCTGTAGGCAGGCAAGGGCCCTCAAGGCCCAAGTGCTCCCAGGGAGTGGCTGCCCTGCGGCAGCTGCTGGGGTCAATGACCCTGAGGAAAGCAAGGGGCCCTAAGAGCCCAAACTGCCTCCCAGGGAGAGTGGCTGGCCCTTGGGCAGAATGCTGGGGTCATGACCCTGCAGCTGGAAGGCAAGGGGCCCTCAAGAGCCCAAACTGCAAGCCCAAGGAGAGTGGCTGGCCCTGGGGCAGCCGCCTGGGGTCAGAACCTTCAGGTGGAAGGCAAGGGGCTCTAAAGAGCCCAAATTGAAAGCCCAGGAGAGTGGCTGGCCCCTGGAGCAGCTTGCTGGGGTCAGAGGCCCTGTAGGTGGAAGGCAAGGGGCCCTCAGGAGCCCAAACTGCAACCCAGGGAGAGTGGCCGGCCCCTGGGTCAGCTTGATGGGTCAGAGGCCCTCTAGGTGGAAGGCAAGGGGCTCTCAGGAGCCCAAACTGTCTCCCAGGGAGAGTGGCTGGCCCCTGGGGCAGCCCGCTGGGGTCACAGACTCTTCAGCTAGAGGGCAAAGGGCCCTCAAGAAACCAAATTGCTACCCAGGGAGAGTGGCTGGCCCCTGGGGCAGCTTTCTGAGGTCAAAGTTCCTGTAGGTGGAAGCCAAGGGGCCCTGAGGTGCCCAAACTGCAAGCCCAGGGAGAGTGCCAGGCACCTGGGGCTGCCCGATGGGGTCACAGACCGTGTAGCTGGACGGCAAGGGGCTCTCTGGAGCCCAAACTGATTCCCAGGGAGAGTGGCTGGCCTCTGGTGCAGCCCGCTGGGGTCACAGACCCTGCAGCTGGAGGGCAAGGGGCCCTCAAGAGTCCAAACTGCAACCCAGGGAGAGTGGCTGGCCCCTGGGGCAGCTTGCTTCGGTCAGAGGCCCTGTAGGTGGAAGGCAAGGAGCCCTCAGGAGCCCAAACTGCATCCCCAGGGAGAGTGCCTGGCCCCTGGGGCAGCCCGCTGGGGTCACAGACCTTGTAGCTGCAAGGCAAGGGACCCTCAAAAGCCCAAAGTGCAACCCAGGGAGAGTGGCTTGCCCCTGCGGCAGCTTGCTGGGGTCAGAATCCCTCTAGATGGAAAGCAAGGGGCTCTAAGGAGCCCAAACTGCCTCCCAGGGAGAGTGGCTGGACCTTGGGGCAACCCACTGGGGTCAATGACCCTGCAGCTGGAAAGCAAGGGGCCCTCAATAGCCCAAACTGCAAGCCCAAGGACAGTGGCTGGCCCCTGGGGCAGCCTGCTGGGGTCACAGACCCTTCAGCTGGAAGGCAAGGGGCCCTCAAGAGCCCAAAATGGTTCCCAGGGAGAGTGGCTGGCCCCTGGAGCAGCTTGCTGAGGTCAGAGGCCCTGTAGGTGGAAGCCAAGGGGCCCTGAGGTGCCCAAACTGCAACCCAGGGAGAGTGGCCGGCCCCTGGGTCAGCTTGATGGGTCAGAGGCCCTCTAGGTGGAAGGCAAGGGGCTCTCAGGAGCCCAAACTGTCTCCCAGGGAGAGTGACTGGCCCCTGGGGCAGCCCGCTGGGGTCACAGACTCTTCAGCTAGAGGGCAAAGGGCCCTCAAGAAACCAAATTGCTACCCAGGGAGAGTGGCTGGCCCCTGGGGCAGCTTTCTGAGGTCAAAGTTCCTGTAGGTGGAAGCCAAGGGGCCCTGAGGTGCCCAAACTGCAAGCCCAGGGAGAGTGCCAGGCACCTGGGGCTGCCCGATGGGGTCACAGACCGTGTAGCTGGACGGCAAGGGGCTCTCTGGAGCCCAAACTGATTCCCAGGGAGAGTGGCTGGCCTCTGGTGCAGCCCGCTGGGGTCACAGACCCTGCAGCTGGAGGGCAAGGGGCCCTCAAGAGTCCAAACTGCAACCCAGGGAGAGTGGCTGGCCCCTGGGGCAGCTTGCTTCGGTCAGAGGCCCTGTAGGTGGAAGGCAAGGAGCCCTCAGGAGCCCAAACTGCATCCCCAGGGAGAGTGCCTGGCCCCTGGGGCAGCCCGCTGGGGTCACAGACCTTGTAGCTGCAAGGCAAGGGACCCTCAAAAGCCCAAAGTGCAACCCAGGGAGAGTGGCTTGCCCCTGCGGCAGCTTGCTGGGGTCAGAATCCCTCTAGATGGAAAGCAAGGAGCTCTAAGGAGCCCAAACTGCCTCCCAGGGAGAGTGGCTGGACCTTGGGGCAACCCACTGGGGTCACTGACCCTGCAGCTGGAAAGCAAGGGGCCCTCAATAGCCCAAACTGCAAGCCCAAGGACAGTGGCTGGCCCCTGGGGCAGCCTGCTGGGGTCACAGACCCTTCAGCTGGAAGGCAAGGGGCCCTCAAGAGCCCAAAATGGTTCCCAGGGAGAGTGGCTGGCTCCTGGAGCAGCTTGCTGAGATCAGAGGCCCTGTAGGTGGAAGCCAAGGGGCCCTGAGGTGCCCAAACTGCAAGCCCAGGGAGAGTGCCAGGCCCCTGGGGCAGCCCGATGGGGTCACAGACCTTGTAGCTGGACGGCAAGGGGCTCTCTGGAGCCCTAACTGCCTCCCAGGGAGAGTGGCTGGCCCCTGGGGCTGCTTGCTTCGGTCAGAGGCCCTCTAGGTGGAAGGCAAGGGGCTCTCAGGAGCCCAAACTGTCTCCCAGGGAGAGTGGCTGGCCCCTGGGGCAGCCCGCTGGGGTCACAGACTCTTCAGCTAGAGGGCAAAGGGCCCTCAAGAAACCAAATTGCTACCCAGGGAGAGTGGCTGGCCCCTGGGGCAGCTTTCTGAGGTCAAAGTTCCTGTAGGTGGAAGCCAAGGGGCCCTGAGGTGCCCAAACTGCAAGCCCAGGGAGAGTGCCAGGCACCTGGGGCTGCCCGATGGGGTCACAGACCGTGTAGCTGGACGGCAAGGGGCTCTCTGGAGCCCAAACTGATTCCCAGGGAGAGTGGCTGGCCTCTGGGGCAGCCCGCTGGGGTCACAGACCCTGCAGCTGGAGGGCAAGGGGCCCTCAAGAGTCCAAACTGCAACCCAGGGAGAGTGGCTGGCCCCTGGGGCAGCTTGCTTCGGTCAGAGGCCCTGTAGGTGGAAGGCAAGGAGCCCTCAGGAGCCCAAACTGCATCCCCAGGGAGAGTGCCTGGCCCCTGGGGCAGCCCGCTGGGGTCACAGACCTTGTAGCTGCAAGGCAAGGGACCCTCAAAAGCCCAAAGTGCAACCCAGGGAGAGTGGCTTGCCCCTGCGGCAGCTTGCTGGGGTCAGAATCCCTCTAGATGGAAAGCAAGGGGCTCTAAGGAGCCCAAACTGCCTCCCAGGGAGAGTGGCTGGACCTTGGGGCAACCCACTGGGGTCACTGACCCTGCAGCTGGAAAGCAAGGGGCCCTCAATAGCCCAAACTGCAAGCCCAAGGACAGTGGCTGGCCCCTGGGGCAGCCTGCTGGGGTCACAGACCCTTCAGCTGGAGGGCAAGGGGCCCTCAAGAGCCCAAAATGGTTCCCAGGGAGAGTGGCTGGCCCCTGGAGCAGCTTGCTGAGGTCAGAGGCCCTGTAGGTGGAAGCCAAGGGGCCCTGAGGTGCCCAAACTGCAAGCCCAGGGAGAGTGCCAGGCCCCTGGGGCAGCCCGATGGGGTCACAGACCTTGTAGCTGGACGGCAAGGGGCTCTCTGGAGCCCTAACTGCCTCCCAGGGAGAGTGGCTGGCCCCTGGGGCTGCTTGCTTCGGTCAGAGGCCCTGTAGGTGGATGGCAAGGAGCCCTCAGGAGCCC
The DNA here is from genome assembly GCF_903798145.1 of Danio aesculapii. Classification (NCBI taxonomy): domain Eukaryota; kingdom Metazoa; phylum Chordata; class Actinopteri; order Cypriniformes; family Danionidae; genus Danio; species Danio aesculapii. The sequence goes on along the minus strand of NC_079437.1, from coordinate 54,624,304 downwards.
AAACTGCAAGCCCAGGTAGTGTGCCTGGCCCCTGGGGCTGCCCGCTGGGGTCACAGACCCTGTAGCTGGACGGCAATGGGCCCTCAAGAGCCCAAACTGCAACCCAAAGAGATTGCCTTGCCCCTGGGGCAGCTTGCTGGGGTCAGAGGCCCTCTTTTTGGAAGCCAAGGGTCAATAAGGAGCCCAAACTGCCTCTCGGGGAGAGTGGCTGGCCACTAGAGCAGCTCGCTGCGGTCACAGACCCTGCAGCTGGAGGGCAAGGGGCCCTCAAGAGCCCAAACTGCAACCCAGGGAGAGTGGCTGGCCCCTGGGGCTGCTTGCTTGGGTCCGAGGCCCTGTAGGTGGAAGGTAAGGAGCCCTCAGGAGGCCAAACCTGAAGCCCAGGGAGATTGCAGCTACACACCCTGTAGCTGGACGGCAAGGGGCTCTCTGGAGCCCAAACTGTCTCCCTGGGAGAGTGGCTTGCCCCTGGGGCAGCTTGCTGGGGTCAGAGGCCCTCTAGGTGGAAGGCAAGGGGCTCTAAGGAGCCCAAACTGCCTCCCAGGGAGAGTGGCTGGACCTTGGGACAGCCCACTGGGGTCAGAGACCCTGCAGCTGGAGGGCAAGGGACCCTCAATAGCCCAAACTGCAAGCCCAAGGACAGGCGCTGGCCCCAGGGGCAGCTTGAAGGGGTTAGAGGCCCTGTTGGTGGAGGGCAAGGGGCCCTTAAGAGCCTAAACTGCAACCCAGGGAGAGTGGCCGCCCCCTGGGGCAGCTTGCTTCGGTCAGAGGCCCTGTAGGTGGAAGGCAAGGAGCCCTCAGGAGCCCAAACTGCATCCCCAGGGAGAGTGCCTGGCCCCTGGGGCAGCCCGCTGGAGTCACAGACCTTGTAGCAGCAAGGCAAGGGACCCTCAAAAGCCCAAAGTGCTACCCAGGGAGAGTGGCTTGCCCCTGCGGCAGCTTGCTGGGGTCAGAATCCCTCTAGATGGAAAGCAAGGGGCTCTAAGGAGCCCAAACTGTCTCCCAGGGAGAGTGGCTGGCCCCTGGGGCTACTTGCTTCGGTCAGAGGCCCTGTAGGTGGATGGCAAGGAGCCCTCAGGAGCCCAAACTGCAAGCCCAGGTAGTGTGCCTGGCCCCTGGGGCTGCCCGCTGGGGTCACAGACCCTGTAGCTGGACGGCAATGGCCCCTTTAAGAGCCCAAACTGCAACCCAAAGAGATTGCCTTGCCCCTGGGGCAGCTTGCTGGGGTCAGAGGCCCTCTTGGTGGAAGCCAAGGGTCAATAAGGAGCCCAAACTGCCTCCCGGGGAGAGTGGCTGGCCACTAGAGCAGCTCG